>NC_047103.1:122855351-123012851 GCF_902500255.1 Thalassophryne amazonica | reverse complement strand
TATTTTTGCATAAAATGGTATTTTATCCAAGTCCAGCACACCAAGTACCTAAATGGAGGAAGGGGTGGATAGCTGTATTTTAGACATGCAGTTTATTTGCAAATATGTGGAGAAGAGTGATGGAAACATCTTGGTAGTACTGTTGTGCAGATGCAGATATATATATATATATATATATATATATAAATATATATATATATATATATATATATATATATATATATATATATATATATATATAAAACATAGCAAAGTTACATAAAAAGCTAGTTAGAGGACATTGTAAAATGCTCATACATGTATACTTTAGTACAACCCCAATTCCAATGAAGTTGGGACGTTGTGTAAAATGTAAATGAAAACAGAATACGACTAGAAGCACTCAGAGAGTGCAAACCTCCACCAAGATCATGGGGTCACTGACGCCATAACATCTACACGCCGTGGAATCATTGAACCTAAAAAAGTCTAACAATGATGTTTGCTCAGTAGTAAAAAAGTTTCATCTGCTGTGACTGGATAGCATGTATCCTTAGCGCTTGGCATCACAGTTTATTGCAACTTGCACCTTTCCCAGAAGCTACTGTCATCTGAGCACTGATATTGATATTGCATGTGCTTATAGACAAAAACAAATAAGACACAAAATTCAATTTATTATTCAACTAAACTGCAAATATGATTTTTTTTAACATTTATTAAACACTTCTCTAAACAAGGCCATAGGGTCACTGACTCTAAAGAGATTCCCTCCTTGGCACAGTGATCTATTCAACAATTCAGTGTTACAACCAAAACTATGATACATACACTTTTCTTTCCTTTATATTTGACATCCTTGACCATGAAAACATACCACTAGAACTTGGAATCACTTTTATGTCTTTAACAGTTCAAAAGCTATTGTATAAAAATGATTTTTTGGTAATGGCAGTTTTCTTCTGCTCCATAACATTTGAAGCTACATCAAATCTGATGACACCTTACTGAATCAGTACAGATTCAGCTACAATTTGGTGTTAGTTGTGCATCTCTAGCTTCATTTATCACCTGACACATTTTCTATTTTCCCTATATTTTTGCATATTCTGGATCACCACAACCGGAATCCAGATCTGATCATCACCAAACTTTGTTGTTTGATAGAACATTTGACTATTTACACCCTAATTTTTTTCAAGCCTTTCTGCCTTGTTTTTGTGGAGTTAGAAACTAGAATGTCAAAATTCCCCCTATCCCGCAATGGTGAAGAATCCTTTAAAAAATTCCTGGATCCGAATCTGGATCACCACTAAAATTTTATCACTTGTTCCTGTCATTTCCAACCACTCCACAAAATTTCATCAAAATCCATTCAAAACGTTTTGAGTTATCCTGCTGACAAACAGACAAACAAACGCGACCGAAAACATAACCTCCTTGGTGGAGGTAATGATTTGCAAATCCTCTTCAACCCATATTCAATTGAATACACTACAAAGACAAGATATTTAATGTTCAAACTGATAGACTTTTTCGTTTTTGTGCAAATATTTGCTCATTTTGAAATGGATGCCTGCAACACGTTTCAAAAAAGCTGGGACAGTGGTATGTTTACCACTGTGTTACATCACCTTTCCTTCTAACAACACTCAATAAGCATTCTGGGAACTGAGAACACTAATTGTTGAAGCTTTGTTGGTGGAATTCTTTCCCATTCTTGCTTGATGTACGACTTCAGTTGTTCAACAGTCCGGGGTATCTGTTGTCATATTTTGCGCTTCATAATGCACCACACATTTTCAATGGGCGGCAGGTCTGGACTGCAGGCAGGCCAGTCTAGTACCCGCACTCTTTTACAATGAAGACACGCTGTTATAAACACTTGCAGAATGTGGCTTGACATTGTCTTGCTGAAATAAGCAGGGATGTCCCTGAAAAAGACGTTGCTTGGATGGCAGCATGTGTTGCTCCAAAACCTGGATGTACCTTTCAGCATTGATGGTGCCATCACAGATGTGTAAGTTGCCCATGTCATGGGCACTAACACACCCCCATACCATCACAGATGCTGGCTTTTGAACTTTGCGCTGGTAACAATCTCGATGGTCTTTTTCCTCTTTTCTCCAGAGGACACGATGACCATGATTTCCAAAAACAATTTGAAATGTGGACTCAGACCACAGCACACTTTTCCATTTTGTGTCTGTCCATTTCAAATGAGCTCAGGCCCAGAGAAGGCAGCAGCATTTTTGGATATTGTTGATGTATGGCTTTCGCTTCGCATGGTAGAGTTTTAACTTGCACTTGTAGATGTAGTGACAAACTATGTTAACTGACAGTGGTTTTCTGAAGTGTTCCTGAGCCCATGAAGTAAGATCCTTTACACAATGATGTCGGTTTTTAATGCAGTGCCGCCTGAGGGATCGAAGGTCACGGGCATTCAGTGTTGGTTTTCGGCCTTGCTGCTTACGTGTAGAAAGTTCTCCAGATCCTCCGAATCTTCTGATTATATTATGGACTGTAGATGATGGAATCCCTAAATTCCTTGCAACTGAACTTTGAGAAACATTGTTCTTAAACTGTTGGCCTATTTTTTCACGCAGCTGTTCACAAAGTGGTGATCCTCACCCCATCTTTGCTTGTGAACAGCTGAGCCTTTTGGGGATGCTCCTTTTTTACCCAATCATGACACTCACCTGTTTCCAATTAACCTGTTCACCTGTGGAATGTTCCAAACAGGTGTTCTTTGAGCATTCATCAACTTTCCCAGTCTGTTGCCCCGTCCGAGCTTTTTTTGAAACCTGTTGCAGGCATCCATTACAAAATGAGCAAATATCTGCACAAAAACAATAAAGTTTATCAGTTTTAACATTAAATAGCTTCACGTTGTCGTGTATTCAATTGAATACAAGTTGAAGAGGATTTGCAAATCATTGTATTCTGTTTTTATTTACATTTTACACAACATCGCAATTTCATTGGAATTGGGGTTGTACCTGCACATTTTTTACTGTGAATTATTCAGTGTTTAGTGAGTATTTATCCATGCCTGTATAGAGAGAGTGCAGCTCAAACTGAAGTCACATTCCTTGTATTATTGTGGATACTTGAAGAATAAAGGCTATTCTGATTGTGATATTTTATGAGCAAATTTAGCTAACTAGTAAACAATGGACACTGTACTGCAAAGCACCATGGGAGTTCAGAGTTTTTAAGTTTTACATGTTATTATGGTTTATGCTAGTTTAACAGTGCTCTTAGTGTTCATGATTTATTGTGTTTTTGTAGTTCACTTGGTTTAGTTTATTTATGCGTTATGTTACTGTTACCATGAGTGACTTAAGTGTCATGTTGATATCACGAGTGAAATGTGTAGTGATTTTCATGTCTTCTGTCATCGTCCGTTTCTCAAATTATAAGTACCTGCTCCAGATTGCAGAAAGGCAAAAAGCTGTGTGTACGTGCACCCAATTTTGATCACGTATAAACTGGAGAGAGCTGACATTTGCCGTGTGGCATGTTTATGTATTTTGGGTCAAGGATGAATGGCACCAAAACTGAACGTTGATAGGATTCATATTTTTAGAGAAGCTACATGGATTAGCTAACAACACTTAACAATGGACATTGTTATTATTATTGTTGTTGTTGTTGTAGTAATGAATAAATGAATTAATGCATTTACAATTATATTCTGTAGTTACATTGAACTTACTAAATAAAATCTCTCTCTCTCACACACACACACTTTTAATATATAGATGATGTACCACCCCCTGCTGGACTGGCGTGTGTGCCCAGAACATAAATATCAACATCCATGACCGAACTTGCACATTTTTATTTTTTACACACCCACAAAAAGAGACAGTGGCGGAAGACATCAAACGCGCTATCCTTCTCACTCATGGTAACGTCAAGATGACACTTAACTAAACTGTCTAAACCAAATTAACTACAAAAACATGATAAATTAATAAACTAACAACACTGTTAAACTGACATGAAGCACAATAACATTTAAAATGGCAAAATCCCAAACGCCCATGGTGCATTGCAGCACAATATCCATTGTTCAATGTTGTTACCCAATATCGGTAATTTCTCTAAAAATATTAAGTCCTACCAACTTTCTGTTTTCGTGGCGTTCATCCTTGACCCAAAATACAGTACATAAGCATAGCAAACAGCAAATGTCAGCGCTCCCCAGTTTCTCCATGGCTCAAGCCATACACATGCACACAGAGGCCACTTGGCTATTATAATTGACAAGCATTAATGGATGGCGTATCATGAAGCCTTCATGGGGCTTGGCAAAAGAACTGTGTGCTTTAGTGAATGCCCCTCTGTTTCCTCCTGTAAAACACCAATGGTTTATACCATTACTGCATTTTGTGTCTTAATGTACACAATGCACCAACCTTCTGTATCCTGAGCTAACTCCGTGTCCACAAACTTCCCATTTGTCTGACGAAGACATCTGGTCTCTGCATCCTCCGTGTGACATGTCTATTGTAACAAGTTAATTACAAAGCTGTAAGGTTTACAGCAACATCAGCAAAAACAAAGCAAGCCCCAAATTGCTTAAATCACAGAGAATAAATAGAGAAACTATAGTTAAACTCACGTTCTCAGGGACTACAAAAGGGACCTGTTGGTCAAAAAAACTGTCCATGTTGTGATATCTTCACTCTGGAACAAAGCAAAGAGGCATGATGTACTGAGCAGTCACAGGTCAGAAACAATGCAACATCATTTATGAATAAGTACACAGAAATGTTCAATAAAACTCTGAAGTTGTCTGTAAACTCACAAAATCTGTCTATATCTATGAAGCGTCAGTGAGGTTTCTATTTCTTATTGGCACTCTAGTCGTAGTCTCTTGCCCCTTGTCATCTCCACATACATGAGTTATTGAATATTTCAAGCATTCCAGAACTACTATTAAACCCCGTTAACTCGTGCAAGTTGGAGTCCACAAAATCGGATTGTGAGTTATCTGAAACCGCTAGTTAATGAGGTTGGCCACTAAAACTTAAAAGCAATTATACAGTAATCTAAATTTTGGGGGTTCACAAATCAATCACGAGTAAAGCCGAAACAGGAGTTACACATTCGCGAGTTAAAGGGGTTTACCTGTATTGAGTTGATCACAACAAATCAACAGGAGAGAACTTAATACTCAATCATATTAGGGCTGAAACGATTCCTTGAATAATTTCATTACTAAAATGCTTCGAGGCAAAATTCTCTGCCTCGAGGCTTTGTTTCATTCACTACATGCTGCAGCACCTGAGCTGAAAACATCCATTGAATGCATCAACCCTGCCAAACGGACCCAACACATAATGTTAATGTCACGTTCACATTAGATCAGTGATTGCAAGTGGGCTGGGTATCGTTAAGAATCTATAAATTATTTGTTATTCAGTTCACATTGTGCCGGAGCTAGCTGGTGATCCGAGATAATAGCTCCGACTGCTTACCACGACAAAAACACATTTGTTTTTGTCTTGTAAATGCACCACTGAGGAAATGAGATTACTCAGACTATTTACCCACACTGACAACAAATAAGTAAAGTAAGTACTTTTATGCACTTTTTGTGCTTTTTTTTTTTTAGGCATTTTGTGAATGTAGAAACACGGTGATATTAACGAAACACACCCTCATGCACGCTCCGTTGTAGAAACGGGATTAAATGCCCAATCTGCGGGTCAGAGTCCGAAAATTAAGCCAGACTGACAACAAATATGAGTATGTTTGCACACTTTTATGCAGTTTTTTGTGGTTACTAGAAACATTTTGTGAATGGAGTAATGCACTCTAACCTCAAAAGGCGCTTCTGTGACATAAACCAAATGTACCCACTTCTTCTGTGGTGTTTAATGGCAGCCGGCATCCTTATTTTTGCCACCTTCTGCATCAGTCTCTTATAACAGTCAAACTCTCTCAAAAGCCAGAACTTCCCCCTCCCACCTAAATAGGATTAACCTGGTTAAATAAAGTTTAAACTGAGATCAAGATCTCGGTTACAAAGGAGACCTGGGGCCTGTACTACGAAGCGGGGTTACTGGCTTATCAGGGTAACTTCTGGAGTAAGTTGATGACGTATGGAGCAACTTCCCGGTTAACCCGTACTAGGAAAGGTGGATAGGTTTCGATCGAGGTATGCTGCCACGGCAACTTACGCTTTGCGCCAAACCTGCTCTGAGCAGGTTATGTTCCAGGATTAGCGTGAGGTTTCCGCTTAACCACTCCCTTTATAAGTACCGTCCATCCACCTGCATCACTCCGAAGACAATGCCGGCCTACCTGGATGATCTGTTTGATATTGGGGCACAAATTGTGGGGGCTCTCTCCGCAGGGCGAGGGTTTTTAAAGACCGCCGGAATCCGCTGACATACCCGGACGATATCCTCTATGAAAGATATAGATTCTCAGCTGAGGGACTTCGTTATCTTTGTCAGTTGATCGGGCCAGACATCTGTAACATCACCCATCGTACACTGTAAAAAAAATCTGTTGTTTTTACAGGAAAACGCTGGCAGATGTGGTCACCACTGTAAAAAATACAGCAGTTAAATGTACAAAAAAAAAAAAGAGCTCTTGTTTGTAGATGTAACAGTTCCTTTAATGTGAGTCAGCTGTGGTTCATTCACTGTAAATCCACATACATATTATGTCTGTAATGTTATCTACTGTGCTGCTGTATGTTTTACAGGAAGTCCCTGGTAACCACAGCTACCAGCGTTTTCCTGTACAAACAAGTCATTTTTTTACAGTGTAGCAATGCCCTGACGATCGAGCAGATAATGTGCCTTGCGCTTAGATATTCTACCAGTGGACAATATATGTATTCCATCAGTGATGCTGAACATCTGAGCAAGAATACTGTATGTCGTATGATTCGCAAGGTAGTACTTGCTCTATCTAAACTGTTGGATGCATTTGTCGTTTTCCCTGGCCATTTATCCGCAATGCAAATCAATGAAGGGTTTTATGCAATCGCGGGTAATTACTAATATCAAAATAGGTCTAATGCATGTCTATTAATTAGGCGAAGTGGGGCTTATCAAGCTATGAATATAAACCTACCGTTCTGAAGGATGTTTTTATATTTCATCTTCACCTGCTGCCAGGTGCATTTGGCACTGCTGTTGCATCTGACATATTGACAGGATTAGGAATAGCAATCATACAGTCAAGGTAGCCTATTTAGGAAACAATAAATTAACCTAACATTTATTAGGAGGCCTATGGCCACTTCTGAATCGTGTTGCATCTGGGCGTAATTAATGGAAGAAGGGCATTTTTCTACACATATCAGACATTCCACAGGTTAATCATCTGTAACAGATTTGGAGAACAATTATGCATTTACCCGATCAGCAATACGTTGCCAACAATCCTGTCTTGCTTTATTGGCAGACGATGTGTTCGATTTCCCCCTTAACGTTAATTTAAATTCCTCGTAGCTCCGCATAATAATCGTGCATTCTTCTTCGGTAAAGTAAGGTGACCACGCCATCATTGAAAAAATGGTGACGTGTGCTGCAAAACGCCCCTTTTATGTGAACGCGCACATACTCCACTTAGGTTAACACAGGTTCAACAAATCAACATCATAGTCAGAGTCGTAGTACCGCTTACCATCACTTGAGGGAACCAGGTTTTGTCAGCCCCGGTTTAAGAGGTTGACCCTGGGTTACATCTGAGTAAGTTAACCCTGCTTCGCAGACAGGCCCCTGGACAAAGTTTCCAATTCACCTAACCTGCTGATCCTATGTCTAAAATACTTCCAACAGAAACTTCTTTCAGGCCTAATAGGGCAATATGTTTTAAGTTTTTTGGTTATCTTTTTTGTCATCTTTAAAATTAATCCAGAATATGCCAATGCCACTTAAATGGACTCATTTTCTTTCTTTGAAAAAGCAGCTACCAGTTAAGTTAGGCCACCAAAGTCTGACAATAAAAATGTTTATTTTAAGAGGAGTTGAACTGGATGTTCATTAAAGTGATTTATTAGTTTCTCTGTCAGGTATTACTGTTAAATTAAGCTTAAGTAAATTAATTAATTGTTTGATCCAATTACTCGATTAATCGCCAGAATAATCGATAGAATACTGGATTACTAAAATAATCAATAGCTGCAGCCCTAATTCTTACACAGTATATCACATGCTTACTGGTTGACAAACCATAATAATGCCATACAATGACATCCCCATGACATCACATATACAACAGAATATGGCATTCTATTTTTTTTCTATTTTTTCAATTCAATTTCAATTTATTTTCATTTATATAGCGCCAAATCACAACAGAGTTGCGTCAATGTGCTTCACACAAGTAAGGTCTAACCTTACTAATGCCCAGAGCAACAGTGGTAAGGAAAAACTCCCTCTGAGGAAGAAACCTCAAGCAGACCAGACTGAAAGGGGTAACCCTCTGCTTGGGCCATGCTACAGACACAAATTGCAGAACAATTCACAGAAACAATTCACAAAGCAAATATACAGGAAATGCTGTTGGTACACAGGACAGGAGGGTCTCCAGCACAAATACAACTCCCATCTCTGGATGGAGTTGCACATTAAACAGAAAGAAAAAAAACAATCAGGAATCAGAAAGACAAGAAATACAGTATAATTTGCCCGCATTAAACATCAAGAAAAACAGGAAATACTAAGGTAATCGCCAGCCACTAGCCCAAAGCTTCACTAAAAAAATCCAGTATTTAGGTAAAGTTGAGGCCGCTGCACGCTCCGTTTCCTAATAAAATGAATTAAAAGAGTAAAAAGCATAAAACAAAATTATACCAGTATGCTAGCCATATGAAAAGGAAAGTAAGTGAGTCTTAAGTCTGGACTTGAAAGTCTCCACATAATCTGACTGTTTTACTGAGGCAGGGAGATCATTCCACAGAACAGGGCCATGATAAGAGAATGACCTGCAGACTTCTTATTCACCCTAGGGAGACAAAGTAGTCCTGCACCCTGAGAACGCAAAGCCCGGGCCGGTACGTAAGGTTTAACTAGGTCAGCTTGGTAGGGAGATGCCAGTCCATGAACAATTTTGTAGATTAGTAGCAGAACCTTAAAATCTGATCTCACTGGGACAGGAAGCCAGTGAAGGGATGCCAAAATGGGTGTAATGTGGTTGAATCTTCTGCTTCGTGTCAAAAGTCTGGCTGCAGCATTTTGAACCAGTTGGAGAGCCCTAATGCTGGACTGCAGTAAACCAGAAAATAGAAACCAGAAAACACTACATAGTCCAATCTAGAAGAGATAAATGCACGGATCAGGGTCTCAGCATCAGCCATAGACAGGATGGGACGAATCTTCACTATATTTCACAGGTGGAAGAAAGCACTCCTCGTAATATTTCGAATATGAAGGTCAAAGGAAAATGTAGGATCAAAAATGACCCCACGGTTCCTCACTTTGTCAGTGTGATGTATGACACACGAGCCTAGGCTAAGCATTAACTGGTCAAATTGATGGTGATGTTTCACTGGACCAAGACCCATCATTTCAGTCTTATCAGAGTTTAAAAGTATGAAGTTTCTAGACATCCAACTTCTCAGTGATGCAAGGCAATCTTCTAAGGATTTTATGTGAATGAGATTACTAGCAGTTATAGGCATGTATAACTGAGTATCATCAGCATAGCAGTGAAAGGTAATCCCAAAACGCCGCAATATGTGACCAAGGGGTGCTATATAAAGAGAGAAAAGCAAGGGGGCCTAAGACGGACCCCTGTGGAACCCCAAATTTCATGTCACTAAGGTTAGAGGTAGTGTTACTGTACAAAACACAGTGAGAACAACTGGTCAAGTATGATGTCAGCCATGCAAGGGCACTCCCAGTAATCCCAAAATGATTTTCCAGGCTATCAAGTAGAATATGATGATCCATGGTATCAAATGCAGCACTGAGATCTAACAGCACCAGAACCGTAGTGGTGTCCGAATCCATTGTAAGCAGATCATTCACAGTGAGAGCTGTCTCTATGGAATGATATTTTCTAAAAGCAGACTGCAGTGGCTCAAAGAGATTTTTCACAGTAAGATAGTCCACGAGCAGCCGTGACACCACTTTTTCCAGAATTTTAGAGCAAAATGATAGATTTGATATCGGCCGATAGTTTGTCAATACACTAGGGTCAAGATTAGGTTTCTTAAGTAATGGTTTAATCACTGCCGATTTGAAACATTTAGGAACAGATCCAGAAGTTAAAGAAAAATTAATAATTTCCAGCAGTCAGCCCAAGAGTGGGCCACAGGTCCTTAAACAGTTTTGTTGGTATAGGATCAAATAAACAGGTTGTGCTTTTGTTGACATTACGAGTTTCGTCAGCATGCCTAGTGAGAAACTATCAAATTCTGTAAAGCTTGGTAATACCTCAGTAATGGCGCCCACCTCAATCGCAGGGTGTAGTGGCTAGGTAAAGGCATGCTGGGATATGTTTAACCTAATGCCTTCAAATTTCTTCTCAAAGTAATCCAGGAAATCTTGTGCTGTAAAAGGAGAGCAAACTGCAGGTGGTTGTCCATGAATAAGTGTTGCCACCATGTTGAACAAGAACTTTGAGTTATGCTTGTTTTTGGTGATTAAATCAGAGTAATAGGTCCGCTTTGTAGCCAGTAATGCATGCTTATAGTCTCAGATAGCATCATGCCACACAAGGTGGAATACTTCTAATTTTGAACAACATTTCCGTTCCTGCCATTTCCTGCTTGAGGCCATGTAGGTAATCACTGAACCAAGGTGACTGTTTTGGGGGAGTGCGGTTTTAACACAGGTGGCACAATCATGTCAAGTGTAGTTTTGAGCACTGAGTTTAAACTATCCACAAGTCTGTCTACTGATTGGGTATTTGCCAAATGTGAAGCTAAGACATCAGGCAGTCTAACTTCAAATTCAGTTTTATTTGAGGAGTTGATGCATCGCTGTAGTGATATACAAGGTTGTTGTTACACTAAACACACAAGATCAGAGACCACTGATGTAAGAGGCATGATGTCAATATTAGTGACAGCAATATCACGTGCAAGAACCAAATCCAGGGTATTTCCACTAATGTGCGTCGAGTCCTGAATGCATTGCCAAAATCATAATGCATCCACAATTTCCATAAATGATTTGCAGAGGGGATCAGAAGACTTATTTATATGAACGATAAAGTCACCAATGATCAGAATGTTATCTGCACTAGTTGACAAGTTAGAGATGAACGCACCAAATCCTTCTAAGAATTCAGAATATGGGCCAGGAGGCCTAGATACAGTGGCAAAGTAATACGGCTGATTTTTATTCTTCTGACCTTGGCAATGCATAATATCCTGAGCAGAGCGGAGAATCAGATGCTCAAAGGAGTTATATTTGTGACCCCCCAACAGCTAATAAGCTAAACTTAGATTTATAAAGCAACACCGCCTTGCTTCACATCATGAGGGACATGACTAAATGTATATGTTGGTGGGCAGGCCTCATTTAAGGGGAGGGCAGCTGTAGGTTTAAGCCAGGTTTCACATAACCCAATCATATCTAAGTGATGATCAATAATTAGATCATTAATCAACAATGATTTTGAGGATAGTGATCTTATGTTAATGAGACCCAGATTAAGGACCTCAGTGGGGTTGACAGTTGAACTGTTTTGGATTTAGGGGTGGTTCCAGAGTAGCATATATAAGATGCCTAGAAGTAGGTTTAGGTTTGAGACATTCCACACACGTTGTAGGTAACGGACACAAAATCTTTGCTATTGCTGGAACAACCACTGGGTCATCCTCAATTTCAACATCATCCAATGTAGTAATGGGTATTAAGTTTGCAAAGCATATCCCTCTATGATTTTTATGGACATGTCTATGGAAGCAGGCCACAGTCTCAACCTGTTGAATTTCCCACCCTGGCAGATAAATTGTGGTATCACCATAGTGCATTTTCTGCACTAATTTCCCCTCTAATGGATTCCACATCCACATTTGTCACAAGCCTTGCAGGGTCTCTAATCACCTGCTCCATGGCCTGCTGTAAATTCCTAATGTTACCCTCCCTGTAGAGCTCTATCTATATTCACAAACAAGATAGAGGCACCTTCCCCAGTAGGGTGGAGACCATCCGGCATCAGCAAGACATGGCGGCCCCAGAACGAAGGTCTGTTATCAATAAAGCTAACTTGCTGTCTACAAAATTGCGCCAGCCACCTATTTAACAATGTCAGCCTGCTAAACGCCTCATCAGTACCCCGGGAGGGGAGGGGACCAGAGACTATTAACTGATGCTGACATCTTTCTGGCAAGGTCACAAGTCCTCTCTATGTCCATTTCTGTGACCTCTGAGTGCTTCATCCTGACATCATTGGTGTCGACGTGAATAACTATGTGACTATATCTCATGTCATGTTCCTTAGTCTGTCTTCCCTTCTGCAGTGTCACCACCCTAAGATGGGATGCAATGTCGGGAGCTCTGGCCCCAGGAATACATTAAACGTCAGCCGGCGTCTGTAACCTGATTTTGCAGATGATAGAATCCCCTATCACTAAAGTCCAGCATTTCGACCTGGAGACAGGACTGGAAGTCACTTGTGGGCTCAGAACTCACATCAGGCAAATCCAAGGGGGATAACCGATTCACAGTGGCGAGTTTGGACTGTATGTCACATAACTGCATATAGCCCCCCACCCCCCCCGACACAGACAACGGTCTTGCAAAGGCCTCTAAGGGCTCAACTAATAAATGCAATAGCGTCATAACACAGACCATTATTAGTATTAGTATAATGGATATACCATGATCTGTAGTCCCCCTCCCCCAACCCACACACACAACAGTTCAGTAAACATATAAACCACAGATTAACTGCAAGATTTGCACAGTTACAGTAAAACTCGCATATAATGGATTCAGGCGGAACAGCAAATTTTGTCTGTTATAATCCAGTTCCGCTATAAAACGGACAAAATCTATTTTTTTCTAAGTCTGTTGCGGAGTGGTACCTTGAAATCCTGATGCCTGATTTATGCTTCTGCAACTCCGTAAGTCTGTGGCCATGCAATGACTTTGACGTACGCGGGACCCTTTAAAGTTCTCTATCACACCTTTATGCAGTTTGCTGCAGGAACAGTGGCTTTTTCTGGATTAATTTGGCCCTCAACAAGCTATACTTCTTTATACAATCATCAACCTCTAAACCAACAGTACGTACATTTTCCTCCATGAATTGCATTTTCCAACTCTGTGTTGTAAAGTTGGTCATATTTGCAGACTTTTCTGTCAAACTTATTTGATCCATGATCAAAATGTAATTGGCAGGCGCACTGCAAAAATTTTTAAAATATGATGGGAAACAAGGAGTGAAAACGTAGCAGTGACAAATCACAGCCCTTGCGGTCTCAGCCATTTAGCAGGTGCACGTCACGCTCCGGCAAGGGTTCACAGCCACGCAGAGGGCTGTGATCTATAGCCGTTGTTTTTGGTTTGCCACACCCAGGGATGTGTGTGAAACTTAACACCATATTACAGGGTAGGCAACAAGCAGCATTTTGTTAATAACCACCGGCCTTGAATTGCCCCCTGCCTGAGCACGCTGTTTGAAAAAAAATGAATGGCGATGCTTTTAATCACAAAAATACAGGTACCCACTTTCCAGTGATGAACTTCATTTCGTACCCGTTACTGGGCACGTCCAGACAGCTCTGTCAGGTACATGCAAGGGGTTCTAAACGGAAATGTATTGCGATTGGACAGGACGTTTTGTCCACTGTGAGCAAAAATCCATTAATGACAATCTGTTATATACAGTGTTTATTACATGGAAAACCATACAAAGGCATTGGGACTTTTGCTTTTGTCTGGTGAGTGCGAATATCTGGTTGATATGATGATAGTTTAGTCGAGTTTTACTGTATCTACAAATGCTGACTTACTTTATAAAGTAATAACCGTGAGAGTTTTGATGTAGAGTTGCAGTGAAATCAAAGCGCAAGTTGGGAAAAAGCAGTTTTGCATTCTCACTCACTCATCTTTAACCGCTTACTACAATTAAGGGTCACGGGGGCTGGAGCCTGTCCCAGCAGTCATAGGGCGTGAGGTGGCGTACACGCTGAATAGGATGGAAGTCTATCGCAAGGCCACATATAGACAAACAAACATTCGTTTAGACAATTTAAAATTTCCAATTCACTTAACCTGCATGTCTTTAGAAGTGGGAGGAAGCCGGAGCACCCGGAGAAAACGTGATCACAGCTCAGAGCAACTCCCATTGAAAATAACAGAGGAACAACCTGAGCTTCTGGCATGTTTACATAAAACAAACACAATAACGTCTAAAAACCCAGAGAATATATTCACCAGAGTTTTAGGCACAATATACAAAGAGTTTTATGTTGTGATGTTAATGCTGTTGTCCGCGAGCAGCAGTTAAAGTGCAGCCTGATCAGACTGTCTCAATGCAGTTCTCTATGTTACTGACATCTCGCAGCGCAGCGACCTCTCCGGAGTTTTGTGAGGTTTGAAACCTCAATAGGGCAAATAGAGTGTGAGATGATGTGGCGTAAGTAGTAGGGCCTTGGACTTCTGAGCCAGTGGCCCAGAGTTTGAATCCCAATCACATTAAACATGTGCTTTTTTTTTTTTTTACTGTAAGTATAAAGACATTTTTATTTAGAATGGTTTTTGTTCATTTTTATATTGTAGCACTTTGAGATTTTTTGTAAATGTAAAGTTCATTATAAATAAAATTTATTATTATTATCATTAAGTATGAAGCAGCAGGAGCTGGTGGCCAAGAGGTTAAGTGAGTTTATTTCCAGAGCAGAAGATTCCTGGTTCAAAACAACCCCTGCTCATTCTCCATGTAATGTGGAGTTATGTCAGAAGGGCCTCCGGTGTAAAACCTCTGCCAAATCAAATTCACCTCGGATCTGCAGCTGCTCCTGGCTGTTCGGGGTCATCACAGCAGATCCACATTGGGATTTGGCAAAAGTTTTATGCTGGATGACTTTCCTGACAACTCCAGTTTTACATGGAGAAATGCACACAGCCTGGTGTTCTGAAGAGGTCTCCCATCCAAATACTAACCATGACCCACTCTGCTTAGCTCCCGAGATCTGACATGCTCATGTACACACAGAACAAACTGGCTGCACTGAGGTGACTGTGGTAAAAATAGATATTGGAAGTACAAAAAGTATTTAAGGTTGTCACTTCAAAAGCTAATTTCACCTCCACATACAAATACAAAAGTAAATCTATGGTCACCTGCGATAATTTTACCACTTTAAGGTGAAAATAGCATCACTCTCATTTTTATATAACTTCTTTTTGTTTCTCCCTTTTTCACTCAGAGTTGCCACAACAGATCTGATACGGATCTGCCTTTTTATTTGGCATAACTTTTACGCTGGACGCCCTTCTTCACGCAACTCCATATTAGATAGATTAGAGGGGTGGTGTAGAACTGAGAAACTTCTGTTTAGGAAGCAAGTGCATTAACCACTTGGCGACCACGCAGCCCAATATCATTATCATCATTATTATTATTATTATCATTATTATTATTATTATTATTATGCTGCGCTGTTCAACCATCCGCCCCCCTTGTAACACTGTTCCTACGCATGTCAGTTTACGTTTGCACACGTAAAACTGAACAATATGTGAATGGAGTTCGGTGTGACGTGGAGGACACGGCGGCACCTCGTTGTTTTACTCAATGAAGTGAAACTCGATCCCCGCAGGAGGCGACATAGTTCACCACCATTCACAAACGACCTGCACACGACCTGTAAAAACAGTTGCCTCAAAACAAACTCACACACGCGCGGGGAAATGGACGAAATGTCGCTTTTCATTGCAGGAAAATGGCGTTCGCATTTCGCCGTAAGTGCCCCCTCACGGCCACAACCGAAGAGCGCCCTGATTACCGCGGTTACATAACCGAGCACAAAAACGTTAGGCTGAAACACAAAACAACAGAGCGCGACTCACGTGAACAATGAACTTCGTGGTGAAAAATGAAGCCAAAGATTCGGTCCTACATTCCTCGCTGATCCGCAAATCAAACGCGAATATAAATTTTCTCAATGAAGAAGTATGATCTCACGGTCTCAAGCGCGTCGCAAGCCTTCTTCCTATTGGCTGAGGCGCCATGTCAGTCCCCCCGCCGACCAATCGTCTTCACCGGCCGCCCCTCGTGTTGTTTATGAATGGCTGCGTTTCATTCATCGTTTCACAGCTCATTTAAAGGGCAAAGGCAAAACTAAATATAGCAAGTCAATAGATAGGAGGCAAACACTTCGCTTGGCAGCCCGATAGTCTCAGATCCGGTATTTTAAAAAGTATTCATTTAACCACTGTTAAAACAAAAGAAATAAAATCTAAATCAATCACGTATGTTAAAAATATACTATTAAATTAAAAGTTAGATACTGAATTATGCATCGGCCGACGTATGTGTGCGTATATACACTACCAGTCAAGTTTGAATACACTTCCTCATTCAATTGAATAATAAGAAAGTGTGTTCAAACTTTAATGTGTGTGTGTGTGTGTGTGTGTGTGTGTGTGTGTGTGTGTGTGTGTGTGTGTGTGTGTGTGTGTGTGTGTGTGTGTGTGTGTGTGTGTGTGTGTGTGTGTGTGTGTGATGCTGCACATTTGACTGAACTCAACTCCATGAATTTATCTGCACAACAGGAAATGTAGATAACTTTGTTGATACCTTAGTTTAAATACAAAGGCCTTCAACTCTTCCACTCAATAAATAAACAGATGTTTGAAACCATCAATATCAGAACTGTTGGTAAATAAAACAAGCAACCGGCTAGATTAAACATGTTCAGAGACATAGAATCTTAAATACAATTAAACTGATAAAAATCTGAGATGTTCAAATGACAAATCACTTGTACTGATTTAAATGAAAACATAAATGTTGATTAACGCACACAATATCTGAGTGAAATATACTGACCCATCATTTTGTGAGCAGGGGTCCATATTTAAACAAAAAGAGTTGCAAAAACACATCTAAGAAATTAGACACATCTAAGAAAATAGCAACTGAGTCGCTTCAGCTTCTCCCTTGTCTTCACTTGGGGGTCGCTCTCCAGTGCATTCTAAGTGGATCTGCATGTTAATTTGGCATGTTTTACACAGGGTGCACACCCCCATACATCACAGATGCTGGCTTTTGAACTTTGCGCTGGTAACAATCTGGATGGTCTTTTTCCTCTTTTGTCCAGAGGACACGACGTCCATGATTTCCAAAAACAATTTGAAATTTGGAATCATCAGACCACAGCACACTTTTCCACTTTGCATCTGTCCATTTCTAATGAGAGAAGGTGGCGGTGTTTCTGGATGTTGTTGATGTATGGCTTTCACTTTGCATGGTAGAGTTTTAACTTGCACTTGTAGATGTAATGACAAACTGTGTTAACTGACAATGGTTTTCTGAAGTGTTCTTGAGCCCACGCGGTAAGATCCTTTACACAGTGATGTCGGTTTTTAATGCAGTGCTGCCTGAGGGATCAAAGGTCACGGGCAATGAATGTTGGTTTTCGGCCTTGCCGCTTACATGTAGAAAGTTCTCCAGTTTCTTTGAATCTTCTGATTATATTATGGACTGTAGATGATGGAATCCCTAAATTCCTTGCAATGGAATGTTGAGAAACATTGTTCTTAAACTGTTGGACTATTTTTCACTCAGTTGTTCACAAAGTGGTGATCCTCGCCCCATCTTTGCTTGTGAATGGCTGAGCCTTTTGAAGATGCTCCTTTTATACCCAATCATGACACTCACCTGTTTCCAAACAAATGTTCTTTGAGCATTCATCAACTTTCCCAGTCTTTTGTTACCCCGTCCCAACTTTTTTGAAATGTGTTGCAGGTATACATTTCAAAATGAGTAAATTTTTGCACAAAAACAATAAGGAACACATTTAATGAATGCGAAAGGGCAAAAAATGGACAAAAACAGGTGAGTTATTGGTGATTTATTTTTTATTTGTGATGAAATGAGACATTTTGTTGAAAAGGGTGTTCCGATGAATATGATATTGGCCATGCTTGTGCACTGGCCCACCCCCTCTTCATGCAGAATTTCATGTGGAGGTGCTCTGATGGGCAAATATGGCATTTAAAACTGGCATTTGTAGGAAAGAATAACCAGAGGGAACCTCATCAGCCACTGTCTATCCAAGGCCGCAAGGTGGAGAGAGTGAGCAGCTTTAAATATCTGGGGGTCCACATCAGTAGTGACCTCACTTGGACACTTAACACCACACAGGTGGTAAAGAAGGCTCAGCAGCGGCTGTACTTCCTGAGGAGGCTGAGGAAATTTGGCATGTCACCCAAGATTCTCAGCAACATCTACAGCTGCATCATTGAGTCCATTCTCACCACCTCGATTACTGCGTGGTATGGCAGCTCAACGGTGAATGACCGCAAACGCCTGCAGAAAGTAGTGAAGACCGCATCAAAGATCACAAGGACGCCACTACCATCTCTGCAGAGCATCTACCATCGGAGAGTCCACAATAGAGCTGCCACCATCATAAAAGACCCTACACATCCCCAATACGGACTGTTCACACTGCTGCCTTCAGGACGGAGGTTCAGGAGTGTGAAATGCAAAACCACCCGCTTCAAAAACTCTTTCTACCCCACTGCCACCAGACTGCTGAATGCTGCTAAGGACTGAGCAGACCCCCTGGGGTCACTTCACACTGTTACTGCACCTTACTGTTACTTTACTGTTAACTGTTAATACTTGAATCTTGCTATTTGCACATTATTTCATTTCACTTCATACTGTAACTGCACCTTTATTGTTACTTTACTTTTTAATGCTTAATGCTTTTAATGCTTTTTTTTTTTTTTTTTTTTTTTTTTTTTAATGCCTATTTTGACTATTATTATAGACACCCGGTGAGAGCAGCAAAGAAGAGAATTTCATTGCACAGGGAAATACGTTTCTTACTGTACATATGACATTAAACCTTTTGAACCTTGAACCTTGAACCTAATCTACTCCAAAATCGAGTCACCACTAGAAGTCTATCCAATTAATATTCCCACCATGTTTGAACCAGGCTCTTGGTTGCTGAATTATACTAATAGGGTGTGTTTCTGGACCATGCCTCCTTGACCTTTGACCAAACTTGCCCAAAATTTACTCACCTCTATATATCTATCCAAGTAATATTCCCACCAAATTTGAAGGAAATCCATTCTGCTGTATTTAGCTGCCCCTCCTCTAGCCCGACAACCAGCCCTGAATTGGGCCAGATACTGGCCTCTCTCTCCTAGCCTGTGATTGGTTGGTGACTGAGACACTGATGTCAGCAATGGTCAGCCTCAATTTGGGCAAGCTTGGGGATATGGCACGAGCGCTGCTCTCCTATTGTTCGTTTAAGAGTGGGAAATCTAATTCATGGTTGTCAGGCGACCCCCCCCCCCCCCCCCAACACACACACCAGTGAAAACAAGTCCCTGCTCACCACTTTGCTGATGCACAGAGTTACAACATGATAAAACTGTGCCACTTAAATATAAAAGTTCATAATCTTAACTTAACATATGGTGCCTTATTCAGTTTTCAGAAGATATTAGAGAAATTATTTGTAAATCGATTGGATAAGTTCCTTGATAAATATAACATTCTAAGTAATAGTCAGTATGGTTTTTGAGCTAGTCACTCTACAGCCATGGCAATTATGGAATTAACTGAAGAAATATGCATTGCAATAGACAATAAGGATTTTGTTGTGAGCATTTTTGTGGACTTCAAAAAAGCTTTTGATACCATTGACCATACTATACTTCTTCAAAAATTAAACAAATATGGAATCAGAGGGGTTGCTCACAAATGGGTATCAAGCTATCTAGTCAACAGAAAACAGTATGTACAGGTAAACAATATAAGATCTGGATTATTAAGTGTTACCTGTGGGGTACCTCAGGGGTCGGTCCTTGGACCAAAACTTTTTACACTGTATGTCAATGACATTGTTAATGTATCTAAGATGTTGCATTGTATTCTGTTTGCTGACGATACCACATTTTTCTATTCTGGTAAAAATTTACAACATGTTGAGAGTAGTCAAAAAATAATTTATGGGAATAAAAACACCCTGAACCATCCCTTAGTTATGCTGCTATAGACTTAGACTGCTGGGGGGTTCCCATGATGCACTGAGTGTTTCTTTCTCTTTTTGCTCTGTATGCACCACTCTGCATTTAATCATTAGTGATTGATCTCTGCTCCCTTCCACAGCATGTCTTTTTCCTGGTTCTCTCCCTCAGCCCCAACCAGTCCCAGCAGAAGACTGCCCCTCCCTGAGCCTGGTTCTGCTGGAGGTTTCTTCCTGTTAAAAGGGAGTTTTTCCTTCCCACTGTCACCAAGTGCTTGCTCACAGGGGTTCGTTTTGACCGTTGGGGTTTTTCCGTAATTACTGTATGGCTTTGCCTTACAATATAAAGCGCCTTGGGGCAACTGTTTGTTGTGATTTGGCACTATATAAATAAAATTGATTGATTGAAACTTGGCTTGACATTAATAAATTATCACTTAACTTTGACAAAACTAATTTCATGATATTTAGTAATAGAGAAAAAAGGATGAATACCCCAATTATTATAGATGGCGTAGAAATTAAAAGAGTGATGTAAACAAAATTTCTGGGTGTCATGATTGATGAGAACTTGAGTTGGAAATCACATATTAACTCCTTTCAAGAATTTTTGAGAGAAAAGGAAGGTTGGAGATTGGCCTATAATTAGCTAAGATAGCTGGGTTAAGTGATGGCTTTTTAAGTAATGGTTTAATTACTGCCACCTTAAAAGCCTGTGGTACATAGCCAACTAATAAAGATAGATTGATCATATTTAAGATCAAAGCAGTAATTAATGGTAGGGCTTCCTTGAGCAGCCTGGTAGAAATGGGGTCTAATAGACATGTTGATGGTTTGGAGGAAGTAACTAATGAAAATAACTCAGACAGAACAATCGGAGAGAAAGAGTCTAACCAAATACCAGCATTACTGAAAGCAGCCAAAGATAATGATATGTCTTTGGGATGGTTATGAGTAATTTTTTCTCTAATAGTTAAAATTTTATTAGCAAAGAAAGTCATGAAGTCAATACTAGTTAAAGTTAAAGGAATACTCGGCTCAATAGAGCTCTGACTCGTTGTCAGCCTGGCTACAGTGCTGAAAAGAAACCTGTGGTTCTTATTTTCTACAATTAGTGATGAGTAGTAAGATGTCCTAGCTTTACGGAGGGCTTTTTTATAGAGCAACAGCCTCTGTTTCCAGGCTAAGTGAAGATCTTCTAAATTAGTGAGACGCCATTTCCTCTCCAACTTATGGGTTATCTGCTTTAAGCTGCGAGTTTGAGTTATACCGCGGAGTCAGGCACTTCTGATTTAAGGCTCTCTCTTTCAGAGGAGCTACAGCATCCAAAGTTGTGCTCAATGAGGATGTAAATGTTGGGAAGGTGTCGTAACACGGACCCACAACAGGGGGCGCAAATGAACGGACAATGGATAAGAAAAGGAGTAACAATTTAATGTTGTGAAAGAACACAACGGAATACAAACAAGAATAATGATGCCAATTGTACACAGGAGGACTGTGGGCAGGCTTGAAGATAGGAGACCTCGGATGAACGAAGAGCCGGGGCCCACACCGCTTCCACCACCAACGGCCTGAAGAACACCGAAGCCGCCAAGCCCTGAGTCCCCAGGTGGTCTCTGTCCTCCGTTGTCGGCCCTGGTACTGCTGGCAGACAAGAAACAGAAGGTGGTGAGTGTGAGTCCTCACACCCAGCAACCTTTACAATTAATTCCTCCGGGAGGGATAACCTCCACCTCCAGGTACGTCTTTACTCGTGCAGCTCCCGTTTGTCCCTCTTCTGGGTCTTCACGGGCACGCGACTGCACACAGAACAATATTAGATAATCAGTAATCACAGCAGAGAAGATTACCTCTAGTAGTAGAAGATCTCTCGGCGAGGTGGTGGAGTTGCCGTCCGGCCTTTATGGTGATGGTGATGGTGATGAGATGAATGAGTGACAGCTGGTGCTGAGGATGAGTGACGGCTGTCACTTCCAGTGGCTCCGGCGCCCTCTTGTGCTTGAAGCCCGCACTCCAAGCAGGGCGCCATCTGGTGGTGGTGGGCCAGCAGTACCTCCTCTTCAGCGGCCCACACAACAGTAAAACTATTGACGAGATAATCTATCTCACTCACACAGTTTAGGTAGCTACTCTGCACTGTGTTGGTATATGGCAATGGAGAACATAACAAAGAAGGAATCATATCCTTAAACCTAGTTACAGCGCTTTCCGAAAGACTTCTACTGTAATGAAACTTATTCCCCACTGCTGGGTAGTCCATTAAAGTAAATGTAAATGTTATTAAGAAATGATCTGTTGTGTGGGCCGCTGAAGAGGTACTGCTGGCCCACCACCACCAGAGGGCGCCCTGCCTGGAGTGCGGGCTCCAGGCACCAGAGGGCGCTGCCGCATCATGGGAGTAGCCTGGGTGACAGCTGTCACCCATCACCAGACACAGCTGTTCTACTCAGCACCGAGGTATATCAGGAGGACGGCGTCTCCACCTCAGTGCCGAGATATCGCCTAAGACCAAGGTAGTATTCTCTGCAGTTATACATTGCATCATCAGCTAAGACTGTTAAAACCTTTTTCAGGACTGGTGACTACTGAAAACCTCATTCTTTGGATAAGTACTCACCTTCCTGCTATACTTTGCCAAGAGGTGGAGGCGGCTTCTCCCCTCTCTGTTACTGGGTGCGTTCATCCACTCCTGTGTGTTGTTGCTCTCTCCTGCCAGCAGTACCGGATCCGACGAGCGGAGGCAGTGGCCACCTGGGAATTCGGGACTTGGCGGTTCCAGTATTTCCAGGGTTCGGTGGCAGAGGAGATCTGGGTGGTTCCGGTTCGACTGAGACAGACGTCTCCTACCTTTGAGCCTGCCCACACGACACCAGCGGATTCGACCCCAAATTGTGTTTGTTGTATTACTCGTGCTTGTTTCAGTAGTAAATCTTGTTATTTACTCTCTCCATTGTCCGTTCATTGCGCCCCCTGTTGTGGGTCCGTTTTCCTACACTTTCACAACAGGATATCTCAGCCAGCGTCATGGATCCCGAGGGGCGTCAACCGGCTGTTGAACGGCCAATGGAAGACCAAGGCGCGGCGGAGGCTTCGGGAGGGGTAATCGGTGAGTTGCAGCGGATCCTCACCGCTTTCACCTCTCGGATCGACTTAATGACCGAGCAGCACGTTCTCCTAAACCGCAGGGTGGAGGCTCTCGCCGCACAAGTGGAGGCGCGCCCTTCGGGCGCCGCTGCGGCTCTCCCTCCCGAGGACCCTGCGTGCGAAAGTAACGTTCCACTGGTCATTCAACGGTCCCTCCCTCCGTCCCCAGAAGCATACATAAGCCCTCCAGAACCGTACGGAGGCTGTGTGGAGACGTGCGCGGACTTTCTTATGCAGTGTTCGCTCGTCTTCGCTCAGCGTCCCGTGATGTACGCGACTGATGCTAGCAAAGTAGCTTATGTGATAAATCTGCTTCGCGGGGAGGCACGCGCTTGGGCTACAGCGCTCTGGGAGCAGAACTCACGGCTCCTTCATACATACGATGGGTTTGTACGGGAGCTCAGAACGGTGTTCGATCATCCCAACAGAGGAGAGTCCGCTTCAACCGCACTACTGTCCATACGACAGGGACGTCGGAGCGCAGCTGCCTATGCAGTCGCCTTCCGCATCGCGGCGGCGAGATCCGGCTGGAATAGCACTGCCCTCGCGCTGCCTTTGTAAACGGACTGTCTCTGGTCCTAAAAGAGCACCTGGTGGCTAAGGACGAACCGCGGGATTTAGATGGGCTCATCGATCTAGTCATACGACTCGACAACCGGTTAGAAGAACGCCGTCGGGAACGAGGCGAAGGGCGTGGCCAGGCACGCGTCGTCCCTCTCCCTTCCGGGTCCGATCGAGCTCCGCCCTCCCCACGCTCCTCTGTTCCTGCGCTCCGTGCGCCTATGGCTCCTCCTGCTGACGAAGCTATGGACACGAGCAGGGCAACATTTAGGGCACCTGGAGCACAAAGGAGGCGGGCCCACGGAGCTTGTTATGTTTGTGGCTCGAGTGAGCATATGGCAAACGACTGCCCCGAGCGGTTAAACTCCAACGCCCGCCCCTAGAGACTGGGCCAGGGGTGGGCCAAAACATTCATGTGGGACACACCCACATTGCTACACGACTCCCAGTCACGATCCTTTATGAGGATTCAACCCTGAAGGCCCCAGCACTGGTGGACACGGGCTCTGAGGGGAATCTGCTTGATAGTAGATGGGCCAGGGAGATAGGGCTCCCTCTGGTGGCTCTTACCTCGCCTGTGCAGGTTCGGGCGCTAGATGGCTCCCTACTCCCACCAATCACACATAAGACACCTCCAGTAACTCTGGTGGTGTCAGGTAACCACCAGGAGGTGATCGAGTTCTTCGTGACTCAGGCCACCTCCCGTGTGGTTTTAGGGTTTCCATGGATGCTAAAGCACAATCCCCGGATTGATTGGCCATCCGGGGTAGTGGTTCAGTGGAGCGAAACCTGCCATCGGGAGTGTCTAGGTTCCTCGGTTCCTCCCGGCTCCCAAGCTAAGGAGGAGGTCCGAGTTCCGCCCAATCTGAAGGCGGTGCCAGCGGAGTACCATGACCTCGCTGATGTGTTCAGCAAGGATCTGGCTCTCACGCTTCCTCCTCACCGCCCGTACGATTGTGCCATTGATTTGGTTCCAGGCAGTGAGTTTCCGTCCAGTAGGCTGTACAACCTCTCACGGCCGGAGCGTGAATCAATGGAGACCTACATCCGGGACTCATTAGCTGCCGGGTTGATCCGGAATTCCACCTCTCCGATGGGTGCTGGTTTCTTTTTTGTGGGTAAAAAGGATGGCGGGCTTCGTCCATGCATTGACTATAGGGGGTTGAACGAAATCACGGTTCGCAATCGATACCCGTTGCCCCTGTTGGATTCGGTGTTCACCCCCTTGCATGGAGCCAATATCTTCACCAAACTTGATCTTAGGAATGCCTATCATTTGGTTCGGATCCGGAAGGGAGACGAATGGAAGACGGCATTTAACACCCCGTTGGGCCATTTTGAGTACCTGGTCATGCCGTTCGGTCTCACTAACGCTCCCGCGACCTTCCAAGCATTGGTAAACGATGTCCTGCGGGACTTCCTGCACCGGTTCGTCTTCGTGTATCTGGACGATATACTCATCTTTTCCCCGGATCCTGAGACTCATGTCCGGCATGTCCGTCAGGTCCTGCAGCGGTTGTTGGAGAACCGCCTGTTTGTGAAGGGCGAGAAGTGTGAGTTCCACCGCACTTCTTTGTCCTTCCTGGGGTTTATCATCTCCTCTAACTCCGTCGCCCCGGACCCGGCCAAGGTTGCGGCGGTGAGAGATTGGCCCCAACCCACAAGCCGTAGGAAGCTGCAACAGTTCCTCGGTTTTGCTAATTTTTATAGGAGGTTCATTAAGGGCTACAGTCAGGTAGTTAGCCCCCTGACAGCCCTGACCTCTCCAAAAGTTCCCTTCACCTGGTCGGACCGGTGTGAGGCCGCGTTCAAGGAGTTGAAACGGCGCTTCTCGTCTGCACCAGTTCTGGTGCAGCCCGATCCTAGCCGCCAGTTAGTGGTTGAAGTGGATGCCTCGGACTCAGGGATAGGAGTGGTGCTCTCCCAGAGCGGGAAGACCGATAAGGTCCTTCACCCGTGTGCCTATTTTTCTCGCAGGTTGACCCCCGCTGAACGGAATTATGACGTCGGCAATCGGGAACTCCTTGCTGTGAAAGAGGCCCTCGAAGAGTGGAGACATCTGTTGGAGGGAACAGCCGTGCCATTCACGGTTTTCACTGACCATCGGAACCTGGAGTACATCAGAACCGCCAAGCGTCTGAACCCCAGGCAAGCCCGCTGGTCACTGTTCTTTGGCCGTTTTGACTTCCGGATTACCTACCGTCCCGGGACCAAGAATCAGAGATCGGATGCATTGTCCCGGGTGCACGAAGATGAGGTCAAAACGGAACCGTCGGATCCCCCGGATCCCATCATCCCGGAGTCCGCTATCGTGGCCGCCCTCACCTGGGACGTGGAGAAGACCGTCCGGGAGGCCCTGACCCGTGTCCCGGACCCCGGAAACGGACCAAAAAACAGACTATACGTCCCACCAGAGGCTAGAGCTGCAGTCCTGGACTTCTGTCACGGTTCTAAGCTCTCCTGTCACCCAGGGGTGCGAAGGACCGTGGCAGTCGTCCGGCAACGCTTCTGGTGGGCATCCCTGGAGACCGACATCCGGGACTACGTCCAGGCCTGTACCACCTGCGCCAGGGGCAAGGCCGACCATAGGAAGACCTCAGGGCAGCTACAGCCACTGCCCGTGCCTCATCGCCCCTGGTCCCACATCGGCCTGGACTTCGTCACGGGTCTCCCGCCGTCCCAGGGAAACACCGTCGTCTTCACGATAGTGGACCATTTCTCCAAGGCGGCCCACTTCGTGGCCCTCCCGAAGCTCCCTACGGCCCAGGAGACAGCGGACCTCCTGGTCCACCACGTCGTCCGTCTGCATGGCATACCATCAGACATCGTCTCCGATCGTGGTCCCCAGTTCACCTCACATGTCTGGAGGAGCTTCTGCCGGGAACTGGGGGCCACGGTCAGCCTCTCGTCTGGGTACCACCCCCAGACCAACGGGCAGGCAGAGCGGGCGAATCAAGAACTGGAGCAGACACTTCGCTGTGTGACAGCCGCGCACCCGATGGCCTGGAGTACCCACCTGGCCTGGATCGAGTACGCCCACAACAGCCAAGTGTCATCAGCCACCGGCCTCTCCCCGTTTGAGGTGTGCTTGGGGTATCAGCCCCCCTTGTTTCCGGTGGTTGAGGGAGAGGTCGGTGTGCCCTCGGTCCAGGCCCACCTACGGAAGTGCCGTCGGGTGTGGCGGGCCGCCCGCTCTGCCTTGTTGCAGGCCCGGACGAGGGCGAAGACACATGCAGACCGGCGGCGAGCCCCGGCCCCCAAGTATCGTCCTGGGCAGGAGGTCTGGTTGTCCACGAAGGACATTCCCCTACAGGTTGATTCTCCAAAACTGCAAGAACGGTACATCGGACCTTATAAGATCCTCAAGGTAATCAACCCCGCCGCAGTGAGGCTCCAGCTTCCGGCCTCACTGCGGATCCATCCAGTCTTCCATGTTTCCCGGATCAAGCCTCTTCACACCTCACCCCTCTGCACCCCGGGTCCGGCGCCGCCTCCTGCCCGGATCATCGACGGAGCACCGGCTTGGACTGTCCGCCGGCTCCTTGACGTCCGTCGGATGGGCCAGGGTTTTCAGTATCTGGTGGACTGGGAGGGGTACGGCCCCGAGGAGCGCTCCTGGGTGAAGAAGGGCTTCATCCTGGACCCGGCCCTCCTGGCCGACTTTCTACCGACGCCATCCGGACAAGCCCGGTCGTGCGCCAGGAGGCGCCCGTTGAGGGGGGGGTCCTGTTGTGTGGGCCGCTGAAGAGGTACTGCTGGCCCACCACCACCAGAGGGCGCCCTGCCTGGAGTGCGGGCTCCAGGCACCAGAGGGCGCTGCCGCATCATGGGAGTAGCCTGGGTGACAGCTGTCACCCATCACCAGACACAGCTGTTCTACTCAGCACCGAGGTATATCAGGAGGACGGCGTCTCCACCTCAGTGCCGAGATATCGTCTAAGACCAAGGTAGTATTCTCTGCAGTTATACATTGCATCATCAGCTAAGACTGTTAAAACCTTTTTCAGGACTGGTGACTACTGAAAACCTCATTCTTTGGATAAGTACTCACCTTCCTGCTATACTTTGCCAAGAGGTGGAGGCAGCTTCTCCCCTCTCTGTTACTGGGTGCGTTCATCCACTCCTGTGTGTTGTTGCTCTCTCCTGCCAGCAGTACCGGATCCGACGAGCGGAGGCAGTGGCCACTTGGGAATTCGGGACTTGGCGGTTCCAGTATTTCCAGGGTTCGGTGGCAGAGGAGATCTGGGTGGTTCCGGTTCGACTGAGACAGACGTCTCCTACCTTCGAGCCTGCCCACACGACACCAGCGGATTCGACCCCAAATTGTGTTTGTTGTATTACTCGTGCTTGTTTCAGTAGTAAATCTTGTTATTTACTCTCTCCATTGTCCGTTCATTGCGCCCCCTGTTGTGGGTCCGTGTTCCTACACTTTCACAACATGATCAGACAGAAGGGGGTTTTCAGGGAATACTGTTAAGTCTTCAATTTCAATACCATAAGTCAGAACAAGATCTAAAGTATGGTTAAAGTGGTGGGTGGACTCATTTACATTTTGAGCGAAGCCAGTTGAGTCTAATAATAGATTAAATGCAGTGTTGAGGCTGTCATTCTCAGCATCTATGTGGATGTTAAAATCACCCACTATAATTATCTTATCTGAGCTAAGCACTAAGCCAGACAAAAGGTCTGAAAATTCACAGAGAAACTCACAGTAACGACCAGGTGGACGATCACCTCCAGATCACCTCCAAAAGTCAGTGGAGTCTTCCATGGCTTAAAATGTATCTGTGGTGAAAATTTGTTAAGAATCCGTGAAGTAGTTTTGAAGTAATCGTTCAAAGCCCATATAAAGTGAATCTTGATCCAGAATATGGATCTGGATCCAGATCACCTCCAAAATTCAGTGGAGTCTTCCATGCCCTAATATCTATGTGTGGTGCAAATTTTGATGAGAATCTGTGAAGTAGTTTTGACGTAATCCTTCAAAGCCTATATAAAGTGTAACTTAATCCAAACTCTGCATCCAGATCCAGATCACCTCCAAAATTCAATGGGTTCTTTCATGGCCTAATATGTATCTGTGTTGAAAATTTTTGTTAAAATCCATGCAGTAGTTTTGATGTAATCCTGCTAACACTAATGGTTCAATGCCTATATAAAGTGAAACTTGATCTAGAATCTGGATCCGGATCACCTCCAAAATTGAATGGGTTCTTCCATTAAATTTTGGTGCAGATGATCGTCAAATGGTTAAGCGTTGAGCTTCAGACCACAGGTGGCTCTTCGGTGTACAGCTTGTTCTTCAGTGCGGTGGACAGTGTTCTGAGTGACACGGCTCAGAGAGAACAGTTCTTAACGTGTTTGGACACACTTTCCATCCTGTTGACTTTCAAGTAGGCTATAATAAGCTATTGTGTGTACCTCTGCTAACTACAAAAACAGAAGAAATAATTCTGGGTTGTTTGATGCACTTGACAAAGTGGTCATGAGTTCAAAATTGTAACATGACGTAAAAATGGTAATAAATCTTTTTTTTTTTTTTTTTTTGCTTAAACTAGTAATTATTTGCCATTTCAAGTTATGTGTACAGTAAAATTACTGATGTATGATTTATAATACAAAGGAAAAACATTCCCACTCCTTGAATTGATTTAACCTACAATATCAAAGAATTTCAAATAAGCAATGGCAGCCATCTTGTAAATGGCTGCCATATTTGTCACAGGTCGAATCTGAGATGGCCCTATATCTAAAAATCACCACTGAACCATTGTCTACCTGCAGACCAAATTTCATGTTTGTTTCTTTAAACCCACAATACTTTCAACTATCTGCAGTGCTATAAAACAGGACATGTTGGTAACCTGTCCATTGTGCCAATGGATGGTAGTCACATGAGGTTTGCTTTAATATTGAGAGTGGTGTGGGAGCCGTTTGTCAGATATGGAAAGGATGTGAATTTTGGGACACATCACACATCATCAGTTGTGTACCTTTGAATTACAGGGTGTTTCAGCCTTTCAACACTAGACACCCTCATCAAAGATGGCCAGCTACAGGGTTATCAAGCCTGAGCATGTGTCCCATGCCCAATCATGAAACTGCCTGGTTGTTTAAATGGTGCAGCCCACGGGACCATACAGGGCAGGGGTATCCTCTTCCCTGAGTCAATCCTAGAGCTGATTGTATACTTTGTTCTGACCTAGGGTGTAGAATGGAGGAATTACTGGGTACAGCTCTCCACAATTTCTCTTATACTCACTCGACTGGTAAGCAATGAAAGCCGAGATAGGCATGTCCCAACTTGTCCTCTGGCACTCCGAAACGGAGGTGTTCCTTTGTCTCGCTTCATCAGCGAATCGGTCGTGACGCGCAAAGCCTCCGCGTGGCTTTCCATGACAAAATCTCTTGTTAAAAGTGAAATCTGCCAGAAAATGGCTGATGTCCCGCTCTTGTGATAACCAGAGAAATTGCACACGACGGTCCCGGCTCCACACAGCCATCCGTTTAGAAATGATGTGGTGGTTTCTGCCTCTCGATGGCGGCTCGGAGCGTGGCGCGCCGTGCGCCATTGTGGGCCATCCTTAAAGCTGTAGTAACAATCCTTATTCTCTGTGAAGCCCGTAAAATTTTCACCGAAAGCCAGATAAATTTTTCGAATGGTTTCCAGCTGCCTGTCTCTAACAGTTTCTGAAAAAATTCTGATGGAAAAAAAAGCCCAAATCATTCCGCCATTTCCTCGCAATGAAACAACGACAAGAGGGGTGGACCAGTGCTCACTCAAAGCCTGCCCACAGGCGAATGACGCAACCGACAGGCGTGGAAAAACTCACGCAAGCTTCAAGCTTAGCTGATGTAAAAACATATGAATCAAATCCATATAGTTTTTGAAAAAAATAAAAAGGTCCGTTACTTTTCTAACAGACCTCATATATTCACCACTCCATGGAACCTCCTTAAGTACTGGATGCTAACCACCCAGGCAGACAATAGTCTGCCCCACCTCTCAAAAAATAACATCTATCTGCCACTACCAGGTGAAACATTGGCATCTCTGGATATGACACAAGTGTCAAGAATAACCCACAAGTACAACAAGTACACATCAACAGCCCAAATATGAACCCCAAATGTAATATATGCAAAAAAGTCAAAGATAACAGAGTTGCAACATGTCCAAAATAAACATATACTGAGGCACACTCTTAAATCAGTAACCTTGGGATCATTGCTCATGTTTATCTTTGAAAGTCATGTCAATGACCTGTCTGGAGCAATATTTATCTAATGTAAGGGTAGAAGTCCCCCTACCCAAAGAATCCCCATTAACCAGCCTCAATGACTACCGGCCTGTTGCACTTACACTGGTGATGATGAAATGTTTTGAAAAACTGGTTTGAAGTCACATCAGACCTGTACCAATTTGCTTACAAGGCCAACAGGTAGGGATGTGGTGACCACTGCCTTTACACCACACTGACCTACTTGGAGTAACAGGGTAACTACACCCGTCTTCCCTTCATAAATGATAGTTCAGCATTCAATACCAGCCTCCCTCATGGCCTCGTGAGAAAACTGCTGAACCTCGGTCTACCTCATTCCACATCTTTGAATGAAGGACTTTCTGTCAGATCGCTCACAGAGAGTCAGGATTTTTCTCCAGACCTTTAATGTCTGCATCTGGTTTAGGGCCCCTTCACACATAGTACGAATGTGGTTGAACTGTGCATGAAGTGCACATGTAGCAGAAATCGTATGCAATAGGTGTAAAATTGTAGCTGTTGCCTCCAATGCCTCGTACACCTGTTGCTACAACTATCTGCACACACCAGGGGCTGAAAGACAGAGTATGCACTGTGAGAGTCCATTTGATCCCTCTCATGGCAGGTGTCGGCCAAATTCCAGGTGATACGCACGGACATCTAACACCGTTCCCTTGGCACTTAGAAAATGTGGGCCATTTGCGCTATTAGCATGAAAACAGTTAGCAGACGATCACTTTCAAGCTGGATGTGAAATTTGTCTAAGTGCCCCCAGGAGTGTGGCTTTGCAAACAGACACAGTGACACGGTGTGTGTGCTGAACTTACAGGGGGTGTGTCCACCCACAGGAGCAGCTGTGGAAATCTGTGGTTCTGGACATCCCAACTGGACAACACGTACCGTGTTTGGATGGACAGGAACTAAACTTCTCACTGTGAGGTGTATGTGTCTGCTTGCTGTCCTCATATAGACATACATAAAAACATATGTAACTGTTGCAATGGGGTGCAGCGAACGTGCGCACGCTGTGCACATTGACAGGCTACCCTAGGTGAAATGGACCGTCAGATCATAACAGGCAGCAGGTGATTTGAATGTCACATCACCCACGTGAGCTCTGTTCCACATGACATGGTGTCTGTCCTACGGCGCGCCATCCACAAGACATGCGTGTCGGGCCGGACATGTGCCCGGGGCCGGTTGGACACACCACCAGCAGATGTTGACATGATAAGAGTGCCCTGCTTCTCATTCATGTCATTTCATGACGGTATGTCTGTGACCATAGGTCATCTACAGAGGAACAGACAGATCATACCTCTATTGTCTGCTTGATAAGAGGGATTCAGTAAAATACAGTGTTTTTATATGGTGTGTGGTTCTATATTTTTTCTAAATACGTCCATGTCCTTCTTGATATCAGACATTTTCCTGCACCTTTTACAAGACAGTGATGGTAGCTCAGTGGTTAATGTTTCTGGTTGGCAATTGGAGGTATTGGAAATTGCAGGTTCAAATCCCATGGGTGGTATGCATTTTTTATTTTTTTCACAGCAGCTGCGTGTTGTGGTTACATATGCTGCAGCGGTTTGCACTGATTTGTAGTTATTCGTACTATGTGTGAAGGAGCTCTTACTTAGGTTTACATTTGCACTGAAAGGCTTGCACCTTACCTTTCACTGTACTTTGTTACAATGACAAATAAAGTATCTATATCCCTTTTTCACAACCTCCAATCTCTTCAACTCCAACATTTATTCAATCACCTTTTGAGGTGGCAGAAGTCCACAGAGCCTTAGTAAAAGTGGACCCGGGAAAATCTGCAGATCCTGATAAGCTGGAGCCTCATGTTTTGAGGGCAGCTGCTGATTTTATTGCTGAACCCTTGACCCACATTTTTAATCTCTCATTAGTCAGCAATGAGATCCCACATATCTGGAAATCCACCTCTGTTTTCCCACTCCTTAAAGGGGTGATCCTTCGGTACTTAACAATTATAGGCCAATTTCAAAATCGTGTGTTGTAGCTAAAGTGCTTGAAAAGTTAATCAGTGAGCAGCTCAAAGATTTTCTGGATATACAGTATATGGCCTGCTTTCACAGTATCAGTCAGGTTTTAGTAAAAAAAAAAAAATAGCATAATTACTGCCGGTATTAAAGTGGTAAATTACATAACTGAGATACTGAATTGTAAAAAAAATACTGTGCAGCCCTATTTTAGACTTATCAAAAGCTTTTGATGCAGTGGATCATTCAATTTTATTAAACAGGCTTCACAAAATTGGCTTATCTGAGCAAACTGAGAATTAGTTTTCCCAATTACTTGACAGGAAGAACTCCGTGTATCCAGTCTGCTGGGCATTCCTCTTCACTTCTTCCTGTTCTAAAGAGAGTTCCCCAGGGTTCCATTCTGGGCCCATTGCTCTTTTCTATTTATATCAATAACATTTGTGATAATGTATCTAATGTTGCCTATCATTTCTATGCTGATGATACAGTTCTATACTCTACCTCCATTTGTGTTGTTAAAACTGGAGTTTTTGCAATCGGCCTTTGACATTGTTCAAGCCTGTCTTACCCAGTAGAAGCTTGTTTTAAATGCAGACAAAACTAAATACATGATTTTTGCAAATGGAAAAGGTCTCCCAGCCAACCTTCCTACTCTTTCCACTGCACAGGGGACAGGAATTGAAAAGGTGCACGTTTTTAAGTACTTAGGTTTTAATTTAGATGAAAATCTCTTATGGTTAGAAGTCTGGACGGGATCGAACGTTACAGGTGATGAACTCAAATGCTGGGAGCAAGCAGCAGAACTGGTTGTGAACAAAAAGACATTTATTTACAATAACTGGATAAATAATAATGCTGCACTGGGGGTGCCTGCAGAGTGGAGAGTCAGCCCGCTCGTAGTGGTGAAAATTAGGGAGCTGCAGCTTCTCGAGCCAGTCTTGTAAGAGAACTGAAATCCTGGAGTATATGGCACTGGAGCTGGGGCCAAGTGGGATGCACAGAGCCAAGAACAGGAACAAGGAGAACGGAGGAGATAGGAGGAGAGTGACTGCACTCGTAACACTGAAGCCTTTAACAACAGACAGTTCACTGAAGGCTTAAAACAGGAATGTTCACAGTTCTGGAATTAATGTTCACAGTATAGGAAATAAGGTTTGCTGTTCAGGAATCATTCACAGTTCATGAATATCTTCAGAGGTCAATGGTCATGCATGTCCTGTGATGCAGTTCCAGTTAAGCAGGACTTGACTTTAGAAATGGCTTGGAAAGTTCTTAGTAGTTCAATATCAGCGTTCCTACAGTTCTTGGAAATAGGTCTTGGTACTAGTTCTTGGAAACAGTTCTTTGTCATGCACAGTCACTAACAGAAGCAAGGTGAGAACGGGATCTCAAAGACATGCAGGAACTTAGCTGAACGTGGCAGAGCTGTGTACTCTGAGGCAGAGAGCAGATGAGTTCCAAAATGACATCGTGCAGAGAGTCCAGCATGGAAGCTGCACAGGGGGGCATCTGGAAACACCAAAAGATCAACAAGCTCTAATATGGAAATTAGAGGAGGCCAGGGGCCTGTACTACGAAGCGGGTTAACTTACTCAGATGTAACCCAGGGTTAACTTCTTAAACCGGGGTTGACAAAACCTGGTGTTCTCAAGTGGTGTTAATCGGTACTACGACGCTGATTAAGATGCTGATTTGTTGAACCTGTGTTAACCTAATTGGAGTTTGTGCGCGTTCACATAAAAGGGGCAGGTTGCAGCGCACATCACCATTTTTCAATGATGGTGCGGTCACCTTACTTTACCGAAGAAGAATGCACGATTATTATGCGGAGCTACGAGGAATTTAAATTAACGTTAAGGGGGAAATCGAACACATCATCTGCCAATAAAGCAAGACAGGCTTGTTGGCAACGTATTGCTGATTGGGTAAATGCGTAAGTACAATTCAATTGTTCTCCAAATCTGTTACAGATGGTTAACCTGTGGAATGTCTGATATGTGAAAAAAAATGACCTTCTTTCATTAATTATGCCCAGATGCAACACGATTCAGAAGTGGGCATAGGCCTACTAATAGATGTTAGGTTAATTTAATGTTTCCTAAATAGGCTACCTTTGTTGTGTGGGCCACTGAAGAGGAGGTACTGCTGGCCCACCACCACAAGATGGCGCCCTGCTTGAAGTGCGGGCTTCAAGCACGAGAAGGCGTCGGAGCGACCAGGAGTGACAGCTGTCACTCATCATCCGTACCAGCTGTCACTCATCCACTACTCATCACCACCACCATAAAGGCCGGACTGCAACTCCACCTCCCCGCCGAGAAATCAACTACCAATCAGGTAATTTTCTCTGCTGAACAAAAACATTGTGTAATAGTCTGAACTTCTTTTGCAGCCGTTTTCCTGTGGTGTTTGCCTTATCTGTGGGATTGGCGTTTGGTGTGATCAGTGACGGCTTCGCTTCACACTCCAACCAGATAAGTGGTTAGACAGGAGCTGCACGAGTGTGTGATTGGAGGTGGAGGTTCTCCCTCCTTTACTGAATACAGACTGTGGGATTACTGAGTGTGCGACCTCACACTCATCTGGACTGTCTCTGTTCTCTGCCAGCAGTACCGGGTCTGACTGCTGAAGACAGCGGCCACCTGGGGCGCAGGGCTTGGCGGCTCCGGTGTTCTTCAGCTCCGTTGGCGGTGGAAGCTGTGTGGATCCGGCTTTTCTCTCGCCAGGCGTCATCTATCGTCGAGCCTGCCCACACGTCACCTGGTGTATGATTGACAGTCACTGTATTGCTATTGTCTGTACATCGTTGTGCGATTCACAACATTAAATTGTTACTTTTTTGGCTTATCCATTGTCCGTTCATTAACGCCCCCTGTTGTGGGTCCATGTCACAACACTTACACAACAGGATTTCTCGGCCCGCGTCATGGATCCCGAGGGGCGTCAACCATCGATTGAACAGCCAATGGAAGAGCGAGGTGCACAGGTGCCAGCAGGAGGCGTGTTGGGTGAGCTGCAGCACATCTTAACCACCTTTACCGCTCGGTTGGACTTAATTACCAAGCAGAGCAGGGTTCTCAATCGTAGGATGGAGGCTCTCACCGCCCAGGTGGAAGCGCGTGCTCAGGGCGCTGCTGCAGCACCTCCTCCTGCTGACCGTGTGCCAGAAACAGACATTCCGCTGGTCGTTCAACGAACCCCCCCACCTTCCCCTGAAGCATACATAAGTCCTCCGGAGCTGTACGGAGGCTGTGTGGAGACGTGCGCGGACTTCTTGATGCAGTGCTCGCTCGTCTTTTCACAGCGTCCCGTCATGTACGCAGCAGACGCCAGCCAGGTGGCTTATGTGATCAATTTGCTTCGAGGAGAAGCACGCGCCTGGGCTACGGCGCTTTGGGAGCAGAATTCACGGCTCCTAACGGTTTATATTGAGTTTGTGAGGGAGTTCCGACAGGTGTTCGACCACCCTCATAGAGGCGAGACCGCTTCAAGTGTGCTGCTGTCGATACGGCAGGGGCGTCGGAGCGCAGCGAAGTATGCAGTCGACTTCCGCATTGCGGCAGCGCGAGCCAGCTGGAATGCTGTTGCGCTCCGCGCCGCCTTTGTAAACGGACTGTCTCTGGTCCTTAAGGAGCACCTGGTGGCGAAGGATGAGCCGCGGGATTTAGATGGGCTTATCGACCTGGTTATACGGTTAGACAACCGATTAACGGAACACCGACGGGAACTAGACGTGGGGCGTGGCCAGGCACAAGCCGTCCCTCTTCCTCCCGGGTCCGAAAGGAAGCCGACTTCCCCACGCTCCACTGCCAGGGCTCTCCACGTGACAACAGCTCCCCCTGCTGACGTTGCTATGGAAACGAGCAGGGCCAAAAAGCGATCAGATCAGAGACAAAGGAGGCTGATCCGTGGAGAGTGTTTTCTCTGCAGCTCTACCGAGCACATACAGAGAGAATGCCCCAAACGGTCAAAACAACAGCACTCGTCCTTAGAGACTGGGCTAAGGGTGGGTCACAACACACACGTGGGGAAACCCCGACAATCTGCACGAATCCCAGTCACGATCCTGAGTGGGGATCTAACCCTTCACGCCCCAGCACTGGTGGACACGGGGTCGGAGGGGAATCTGCTGGATAGCAGATGGGCAAAGGAGGTTGGGCTCCCTCTAGTGGCCTTATCGTCACCATTGTCGGTGCGGGCGCTAGATGGCACCCTTCTTCCACTAATCACACACCAGACACAGCCAGTGACATTGGTGGTGTCTGGGAATCACAGGGAGGAGATTGTGTTTTATGTAACACCTTCTACCTCCCGAGTGATTTTGGGTTTTCCATGGGTGTTAAAACACAATCCCCGGATTGATTGGCTGTCTGGGGTTGTGGTTCAGTGGAGCGAAACCTGCCACCGGGAGTGTTTAGGATCCTCGGTTCCACCTGGTGTGACTGCTAAGGAGGAGGTTTCAGTCCCCCCCAATCTGACGGCGGTGTCGGCTGAGTACCACGACCTTGCTGACGTCTTCAGCAAGGATCTGGCACTCACGCTGCCCCCGCACCGTCCGTACGATTGTGCCATTGATTTGATACCGGGCGCTGAGTACCCGTCCAGCAGGCTGTACAACCTCTCATGTCCGGAACGCGAATCAATGGAGACCTACATCCGGGACTCGTTAGCTGCCGGGTTGATCCGGAACTCCACCTCCCCGATGGGTGCTGGTTTCTTTTTTGTGGGCAAGAAGGACGGCGGACTCCGTCCATGCATTGATTACAGAGGGCTGAATGAGATCACGGTTCGCAACCGATACCCGTTACCTCTGTTGGATTCAGTGTTCACGCCACTGCATGGAGCCCAAATTTTCACGAAATTGGATCTTAGGAATGCTTATCACCTGGTTCGGATCCGGGAGGGAGACGAGTGGAAGACGGCATTTAACACCCCGTTAGGTCACTTTGAGTACCTGGTCATGCCGTTCGGCCTCACCAATGCGCCCGCAACGTTCCAAGCATTGGTTAATGACGTCTTGCGGGACTTCCTGCATCGGTTTGTCTTCGTATATCTAGACGATATACTCATCTTTTCTCCGGATCCTGAGACCCATGTCAAGCATGTACGTCAGGTCCTACAGCGGTTGTTGGAGAACCGGCTGTTTGTGAAGGGCGAGAAGTGTGAGTTCCACTGCACTTCTTTGTCCTTCTTGGGGTTCATCATCTCCTCCAACTCCGTCGCCCCTGATCCGGCCAAGGTTGCGGCGGTGAGAGATTGGCCCCAACCAACGAACCGTAGGAAACTACAACAGTTCCTCGGTTTTGCAAATTTCTACCGGAGGTTCATCAAGGGCTACAGTCAGGTAGTTAGCCCCCTGACAGCCCTGACCCCCACAAAAGTCCCCTTCACCTGGTCGGATCGGTGCAAAGCCGCGTTTAGGGAGTTGAAACGCCGGTTCTCGACTGCACCGGTTCTGGTGCAGCCCGATCCCAAGCGCCAGTTTGTTGTTGAAGTGGATGCCTCTGACTCAGGAATAGGAGCCGTGCTGTCCCAGAGCGGGGAGTCCGACAAGGTTCTCCATCCATGTGCCTACTTTTCCCGCAGGTTGACCCCAGCTGAACGGAACTATGACTTCGGCAATCGGGAACTTCTTGCGGTGAAGGAGGCTCTTGAGGAGTGGAGACACCTGTTGGAGGGAGCATCGGTACCATTTACGGTTTTCACGGACCATCGGAACCTGGAGTACATCCGGACCGCGAAGTGTCTGAACCCCAGGCAAGCCCGCTGGTCGCTGTTCTTCGGGCGTTTTGACTTCCGGATCACCTACCGCCCCGGGACAAAGTACCAACGATCTGACACCCTGTCCCGGGTGCACGAAGAGGAGGTCAAGACCGAGCTGTCAGACCCCCCTGAAACCATCATCCCCGAGTCCACTGTCGTGGCCGCCCTTACCTGGGACGTGGAGAAGACCGTCCGAGAGGCCCTGACACGGAGCCCGTACCCGGGGACAGGTCCGAAGAACAAACTGTATGTCTCACCAGAGGCCAGGGCTGCGGTCCTTGACTTCTGTCACGGTTCCAAGCTCTCCTGTCACCCAGGGGTGCGAAGGACCGTGGCAGTGGTCCGGCAGTGCTTCTGGTGGGCGTCTATGGAAGCCGACGTCCGGAAGTATGTCCAGGCCTGCACCACCTGTGCCAGGGGCAAAGCCAACCATCACAAGGCCCAAGGCCTCCTCCAGCCTCTGCCTGTGCCTCGTCGCCCCTGATCTCATATCGGCCTGGACTTTGTCACGGGCCTCCCGCCGTCCCAGGGCAACACCATCATCTTAACGATAGTGGACCGGTTCTCCAAGGCGGCCCACTTCGTGGCCCTCCCGAAGCTCCCGACGGCCCAGGAGACTGCAGACCTCCTGGTCCACCACGTCGTGCGTCTGCATGGGATTCCATCAGACATTGTCTCGGATCGTGGTCCTCAGTTCTCCTCCCAGGTCTGGAGGAGTTTCTGCAGGGAACTGGGGGCCACCGTCAGTCTCTCGTCTGGGTACCACCCCCAGACGAACGGGCAGGCAGAGCGGACTAACCAGGAACTGGAGCAGGCCCTCCGCTGCGTGACCTCCACGCACCCGACGGCCTGGAGTGACCATCTGGCCTGGATCGAGTACGCTCATAATAGCCAAGTCTCATCTGCCACCGGCCTCTCCCCGTTTGAGGTGTGTTTGGGGTACCAGCCCCCGTTGTTTCCACTGGTGGAGGGAGAGGTCGGGGTGCCCTCGGTCCAGGCCCATTTGAGGAAGTGCCGTCGGGTGTGGCGTACCGCCCGCTCTGCCCTGCTCAGAGCCTGGACGAGGGCTAAGGCCCATGCAGACCGCCGGCATTCCCCGGCCCCTGCATACCAGCCCGGGCAGGAGGTCTGGCTATCCACTAAGGACATCCCCCTGCAGGTGGAATCCCACAAACTAAAGGACAGGTACATCGGACCATTTCCCATACTCAAAGTCCTCAGTCCGGCCGCAGTGAAGCTGAAGCTGCCAGCTTCACTGCGGATACACCCCGTGTTTCATGTGTCAAGACTCAAGCCCTGCCATACCTCACCACTGTGTGCCCCAGGACCAGCGCCGCCTCCTGCCCGGATCATTGACGGGGAGCCCGTGTGGACGGTATGCCGGCTCCTGGACGTCCGTCAAAAGGGCCGGGGGTTCCAGTATCTGGTGGACTGGGAGGGCTATGGCCCCGAAGAGCGCTCCTGGGTGAAGAGGAGCTTCATCCTGGACCCGGCCCTCCTGGCCGACTTCTACACCCGTCACCCGGACAAGCCTGGTCGGGCGCCAGGAGGCGCCCGTTGAGGGGGGGGTCCTGTTGTGTGGGCCGCTGAAGAGGAGGTACTGCTGACCCACCGCCACAAGATGGCGCCCTGCTTGAAGTGCGGGCTTCAAGCACGAGAGGGCGTCGGAGCGACCAGGAGTGACAGCTGTCACTCATCATCCGTACCAGCTGTCACTCATCCGCTACTCATCACCACCACCATAAAGGCCGGACTGCAACTCCACCTCCCCGCCGAGAAATCAACTACCAATCAGGTAATTTTCTCTGCTGAACAAAAACATTGTGTAATAGTCTGAACTTCTTTTGCAGTCGTTTTCCTGTGGTGTTTGCCTTATCTGTGGGATTGGCATTTGGTGTGATCAGCGACGGCTTCGCTTCACACTCCAACCAGATAAGTGGTTAGACAGGAGCTACACGAATGTGTGATTGGAGGTGGAGGTTCTCCCTCCTTTACTGAATACAGACTGTGGGATTACTGAGTGTGCGACCTCACACTCATCTGGACTGTCTCTGTTCTCTGCCAGCAGTACCGGGTCTGACTGCTGAAGACAGTGGCCACCTGGGGCGCAGGGCTTGGCGGCTCCGGTGTTCTTCAGCTCCGTTGGCGGTGGAAGCTGTGTGGATCCGGCTTTTCTCTCGCCAGGCGTCTTCTATCGTCGAGCCTGCCCACACGTCACCTGGTGTATGATTGACAGTCACTGTATTGTTATTGTCTGTACATCGTTGTGCGATTCACAACATTAAATTGTTACTTTTTTGGCTTATTCATTGTCCGTTCATTAACGCCCCCTTCACAACCTTGACTGTATGATTGCTATTCCTAATCCTGTCACTATTTCAGATGCAATAGCAGTGCCAAATGCACCTGGCAGGAGGTGAAGATGAAATATAAAAACATCCTTCAGAACGGAAGGTTTATAGTCACAGCTTGTATTAATATTTATTAATTAGGAATGATAACGAAAGATGTTTCTAGTCTCCACTTGATTGCCTATTTCTTTCACAGCTAATAAGAAAAAGGTGTCTGTGAAGGGTACTGGTGGAGGGAAGGCACCTGAAGCTTTCACACCAGCTGAGGAGTTGGCAATAGCCAACAACAGTGGAAGGCCTTTATGTGCATGGTAATATGACATTCATGTTTTACAGTGAAATGGTGATTTCTTGATATTCAGTTTCATGTGTGTTGTACAGTTGAGGGGTAGAATGTGGAGCTCCTCCAGCCACCACAACCTAGCACCTCCAGTGATCCTCAGGCACAGGTACAACCCCTGGCAATTATTATGGAATCACCGACCTCGGAGGATGTTCATTCAGATGTTTAATTTTGTAGTAAGTAACCGTTACTGACTGCCACAATTATTTTTCCTGATTTCTTATAGTGTTTCTTAAAGCCAGAAAGTTGCCATTTGAAATGACTTTAGTTTTGTGTCATGTCTGTGATCTGCTTTTTTTTCTACAAAATTAAATAACTGAATGAACATCCTCTGAGGCCGGTGATTCCATAATTTTTGCCAGGGGTTGTAGTATAAGAATGGAGTTGAATTAAGTGTGAATGATGTAGGCACAGATTCACAAGTGCACATGTTTATTACAAGAGGAGGTGGGTGAGGACTTAGGTGAGGATGTGGATGAGGACACCCTAACTGCCGGTTCAGACATGCACATCCAGGTTGGTTCATCACTCATACTTTACACTGAATAATAGGAAGATGACTTATTACACTGCAGTGTTGCATCTGTGAATTGAGTGATTTTTATTTTTCAGGAAGAATTGCAGCAGCCTCCTTCCCCTCCTGTGGCAACCTCCTCTCGGACAGCACGAACTGAAAGGGTACATGTGCTCTGTGTTTGATTCCTCATGGTCAAACTTTATGCCTACTTAATGTCTTACTTACAGTAACTGATTATATAGGCAGGAGCAGACAATGTGCACAGCCTATATAAGCGCATGCTTGAGCTCGACTGCGAGAAGAAGAGACTTCAAATAAATAAACTGAGGCTTGAAATTGAGAAGGTAGAGTATGACAAAAAGGTACTATATAGGCTACAGTAAGTCTACATTTACCAGTGTTTCATCAATGTGTGTACCATCATTCATTGATCCCTTCTGATTTTCAGGAAAGGGAGAGGCCATAATAAAACATCTTGAATGTGTTTCTTTGTGTGGGTGTTTTTACTTTTAATGAGTGAAAAATTGGTTTGTGATTGCCTCTCTCCGGTGTTGCCACAGTTACTTTGATAAAGTAATCCAATTACTGATTACTGATTACTCCTTGAAAAAGTAACTTAGTTACTTTACTGATTACTCAATTGTAAAAGTAACTAAGTTAGATTACTAGTTACTTTTTTAGTTACTTTCCTGAGCTGCCGACAACAACCCTGTGCCACCTCAACATGACAGTGATACCTGTTTTGCCAAAACTCACTTTACCGTCACCTTTCTTGACTTCAGTGAAAATAAATACTTGTTTTATAAAAAGTAAAATAATCTTTCTTGACCTCATATTTAACTGTTGACAGCACTGTAACAGTAAAACTTGCAATTTCTAACCTACATTGTTTAGAAATGTAACTATTAAATTCTAACAGTTTTCTAACATTTAAATTCTCTATAAACATTTTACTTGTCAAAATTATTATTATTTTAAGTAGTATTAGTAGTTGTAGTTAAAAAAAAAAAAAACGGCTTCAAAACTGAACCTTTAATCTAGGGGTGTTGTGAGGGGGGCACATCCTTGCCCCACGCCCCCATTCCATCTGGATTCACCCCTGCTTTGGCGTTTGAGCACAAAGAATGGATAACATTTATTTATGCAGAAAACATGACCAGATTTACAGGTAAGAAAGTTTTATTGTGTTTTCACATCATGTGGTCCTCAGAAAGAGAGTTTAGGTGCATTTGAGTGGAAAATAGTGTTAGTTGTTGACACGTAGCGGAGGATCAGCTGTTTTTAACGAGACGATATGAAGCGGCTCAGCTCAGAATTCTAAATAAAGGAGGAAAATAAAGCATAAAAATGACTTTGTAAAGCTCAGTGCAGGTGTGCTGTTGTCACCGCGCTTTAAGAGGTGAGGACGAGTCGTAGCTGATGAAAAGCTCACAGCTCGCTTAAAGTGGGCAGTTCAGTCGAACCCCGACCCCCTGCCCATGGACCAAGTTTAATGCTGCTGTCGACCCACAATGCAAAAATAATAGTAACGCACAGTGACTTGGAGAAGTAACTTTAATCTGATTACTCATGTGGAAAGATTAACGCGTTAGATTACTCGTTACAAAAAATGTGGTTAGATTAGAGTAACGCGTTACCGGCATCACTGCCTCTCTCACTGCACGTCCTGTGGGTTGGTCAAGGGTCATGGGGTCAACAATGTCTGGGGGCATAGGAGAGACATTTGGGACTCTTTCTTTACGAATTGTGGCAATATTGTGAAGCACCACACACGCACTTATAACCTGACAGGCCCTCTCTGGCTTTACACGAAGGCCCTTCAAACAGGAGAAACGTGCCTTCAAAATGCCAAATGTCATTTCAATCCTGGTCCTTGTGATGGTGTGAGCGGCATTAAAATGTCTCTGTGCCCTTGTTTGTGGGTCCGGATAGGGCGTTTGCAGATGCCTCAGACATGGGTATCCACGGTCCCCCAGCAGCAGACCATCAAAATGCCCTTTAATGAAATGGAAAATGTCACATGCAAGTTTATGTCCCAAAACAACTTTGGGATGCTAATTGCCTTACCCTCTTCAAATTTTGCAGATAGGATGGACTCCCTAAAAATGCGGGAGTTGTGGACTGCACCTGGCCACCTTGCATCCAGGCTGGTCACCATGTACTGGTGATCACATGTCATCTAATGATTTAAAGCCATTAATGGTCATTCTGTTAACATAGTTACATATATATCACTTTGGCATGAAGGTTATCCAACAGGACAGCCCCATGTGGGGAGAAAAAGAATGTGAAATATGTAATTATAGTAATTGTATATTAGAATATTTAGAAAAATCACCCAAAGCAAAGCAACCCTTATGTGGCTGAAATAAGTGAAAAGAAGGTGAGCTTAGAGTGGACTACACAATAATGGGTATATGAAATAGGCCGAATAGAACGGCTATACCTGCACATTGATACTGTGAAAAGATTTGCGATTGACATAATCGCGCTCGTGCTCTCCCAGGGGTGCACTGCTTGGGATTTGCGTGCAATCAATGGCTCCTATTACTCTTGGGAAACCTAGGAGAAATTGTTATTGATAAGCCCCACTTCACCTAATTAATAGACATGCATTAGACCTATTTTGATATTAGTAATTACCCGCGATTGCATAAAACCCTTCTTTGATTTGCACTGCAGATAAATGGCCAGGGAAAACGACAAATGCATCCAACAGTTTAGATAGAGCAAGTACTACCTTGCGAATCATACGACATACAGTATTCTTGCTCAGATGTTCAGCATCACCGATGGAATACATAAATTGTCCACTGGCAAAATATCTAAGCGCAAGGCACATTATCTGCTCGATCATCAGGGCATTGCTACGATGGGTGATGTTACAGACGCCTGGCCCGATCAGCTGACAAAGATAACGAATTCCCTCGGCTGAGAATCTATATCTTTCATAGAGAATATCGTCCAGGTATGTCAGCGGATTCTGGCGGTCTTTAAAAACCCTCGCCCTGCGAAGAGAGCCCCTCACAATTTGTGCCCCAATATCAAACGGATCATCCAGGTAGGCCGGCATTGTCTTCGGAGTGATTGAAGGTGGATGGGCGGTACTTATAAAGGGAGTGGTTAAGTGAAAACCTCAAGCTAACCTAGAACATAACCTGCTCGGAGCAGGTTTGGCACGCAGCGTAAATTGCCATGGCAGCATACCTCGATCAAAACCTATCCACCTTTCATGGGTTAACCGGGAAGTTACTCCACACGTCATCAACTTACTCCCGAAGTTAACCTGATAAGCCAGTAACCCCGCTTCGTAGTACAGGCCCCAGGTTACTTTGAAATGAGCTGTGGAAAGCTCAGACTTCACGTTGAGATTCTGGCGAGGCCAAGGTCATCGATTGCTTATGTAGAGTCAACGTGTAGAATCCAGCCCTGACTGAGCTCAAAGCCGGGGTTTAAGTAATTCACTCCTGATGAACCTCATGGTGCGAGTAGCTGACGAGCAGCAGGTGTTCCTCCGCTCTGCAGCACGCCACTTGGAGGAAAAACAGACAAACTACACACAAGAGGTTATAATGGGAAGGGGAGAGAGGCAGCCAAAAGGCTGGCCACAACAAAACGTGTCTTTTAAACAACACATCAAAAAGGTAGTCAGCAAAATTAAATTGAAATTAGGGTTTTTCTACAGAAATAAACCATGATTTTTTGCTTCAGGTTCAGAAGCAGCTTATTTCTGCCACTTTATTACTCCTTTTTGACTATAGTGATCTTCTTTTTATGAAAGCTTCTGAAATTTATTTGAAAAAAATTGGACACCGTGTAGCACTTAGCACTACCTTTTGTTACTGGCTGTGGCAGTCGGGTACACCACTGAGCATTGTATGCTATGGCAGACTGGCCATCTCTACATGCTCGCAGGTTCTCTCGGTGGTTATCTTTCATTTATAAATCCTTGACTGGACTTGTTCTACCTTATTCATATGACTTTATGATCAGGAAACAAAACACTCATTCCCTACGCTCACAAGATGTGCTGCTGATGGTGATACCCAGACTGAGGACTGATCTTGGTAAAAAAGGTGTTTAAGAACTCTGCACCTTCTTCCCGGAATGAACTTCAGAAAGAATTCAAATTACCAGGACTGCTTTCATTTGGAGAGTTTAAATGCATCATAGCCAACATGGAAAGGAATTCCCTTGGACTGTGTAATTGTGTTTGATCAATGCTTGTTGCTCACTTTGTTTTGTTATGTCTTTTATTGTATTTTGTGTTGTTTTAGAGTTGTAGTATGTCTGTATTTGTTTTAATTTTTTATTGTTGTAACCATGGAAATAGAGACCTGGAATGGACGTCACGTGACTAGCGGCGTGCCACACGGCGGCCATTACTAAGGGTGGAGAGAGCGCCTTGAGCCAGTTAAGGCACCTGTTAAACAGAAGCGAAATGAGGGGAAAAAAGGCAGCCAGTGTTTCACCATCAACTACACCAACTACAAAAACAAATTCTCGAATACTAAAATTAACTGTACAAGAGCCTTAATGTAATTATGTAAAACAAAGTCGTTATGTCGCAGTTTAATAGTGATATACTGAGACTATAACTCAACGCCATAAGTTCTTTTCATTAAGCTGTGTTCACATGCATACAAATACGGAAACAAAAATGTTTAAATATATTTATGTATATATACTTGCAGTGTTGTTTAATATGATATGTACATGGTGGTCACAGGCAGCATTTAAATTTTAACAGTGTGGTTAGAGGGGATGGAGGAGGTACTTTTTACCCTGACTGAGGGTCAAAAGTCATAAATTCTGAATGTCTATATATCTACTTGTAATAAAATGTTAGTAAAAATCATATATATGTTGTTTTTATTAAAAGACTAGTGATAATATTACAGTGGAAAAAGCAGCAAGGTAAATGACCACAATGGCAAGACATACTTCAGATTTATATTTTAATACATAAGGATTTTTTTTTTAATCCAGGCATGTATGGGTTCATTAGAGCTTTTAATCAGCTTGAATACACCTTACAAGGCTTCATTTATAAAAATCCATCGAGAATTATGATGACAGGAAAAAAAAAACAGTAAATTCCGCAAACACAGTAAAATCCCCAAATTTCCACACTTTACATAAAACATTTTTTCTACCCAAGCATGGGTTCATTAGAAAGAGAAATTAAAGAGCTTTAAAACAAGCCTACTTTTATTCAAATCTGTTAACAAATAGCGACAGAGTGAGAAAAGCAGCACAATTTGTCATAATTTCCCCAAATTTCTACATTTTACATAAAAGTTTTTTTTTCACCCACACATGCATAAGTTCATTGGAAAGAGCTTTCAAAGGGCTTTAAAACAAGCCCACATTTATTAAAAATCCATTAAGAAATAGTGACGCTAGTGCAAAAGAAGCGGTCAGTTTATTATTTATGATCGGCACATCTCCAACCTTAGCAATGGCGCCTTCCTGTCCTGAGCGACGCTAATAGATTGAGGTGCGCACGTCCATTCCAGTCTATATTTCCATGATTGTAACACTGTGCTGCCTGGTCAGATCACTCTTGGAAAACAGATTTTTTTCTTCTTTATTCCAACGATGCATATCTGGTGAAATAAAGGATTTGATTTGATCAATCTCCTTGGTCATCTCCAACTACAGTGGTCCTCAGTGCTGAGGCAACTGCGTGTTCTTATATCCTGCACAGAGAAACACACCACATGGCCCGAATGTCATATCTGATGTTCCTGCATATGAGTCTCCCTAAATCACTGCTCATTTGACAAAGTCATTCAAACAGTACCCAAGCATCCTTCAAAGAGATCAAGGCATCCATTTGTCACCTTAGGTCACTGGTTAGCATCCAAGGCTCACAACCATAAGACATTACCCAGCAGACTTGAACTTTTATTCCCCTGAAATGACATAAGTGTGGCCAAACTCATCTGTTCATGGACCTCATGACTGCATAACCTCTTCCCCAGTGTCTCTCAGTATAAAAGGTCAAGGACCAAGAGATATGGACTTCACTGCCGAGATAAGAAATGGAACAGTTAGCAGTTTAACACTTGTACTATGGGGTGCAGTTTTTATCAGATCTGCATCTGGTTTGGAGGCTAAAGTAATCTAGGCAGGACAGCTTTTGTCAGCTTGGGGGAGGATGATGGAGTGGGGATGGGTTAAAGTGATGGTTGAGGTTAAGGGAAGCTTTAGTTTTCCATGTCTTCACAGCGATACATTCATTTACATTAATTCCACCTTTGATGTGTCCTCTACATCAGTACAGAAAAGAGGAAACCCCAGATGGTGCAGCTTAGCTAAAATTTCCATAACAATTGTTCATTTTGTGACTAAAGCACCAAATTTGGCACATATATACTAAATTAACTAATACTTATTTTCAGATGTGGAGATATCCTGGAGCTGACCGCTCATGACCTACAGAGGTCAATTAATAATTACACAGGGGTCAAAATTTAAAACTATTCCAATCATATTGAAAGGTATATCATATTATTTGTCTGATCATAACAGTTCCAAAAAGGTATAGTTCAGACAATCCTTGACTGAATGTTCTTGAGTTACAGGGTAAAAACAGCAAAAACAATGACAAAAGTCAGTTTCAGTTTGTACCGCAGTCAAAAGATAAATTTTGGTAAAAAGTGATGCAGATTATTGGTAGAGTTAATTGGGTTTTAAAACAGATTACTTTGCACCTGTTGTGTGGGCCGCTGAAGAGGAGGTACTGCTGGCCCACCACCACCAGAGGGCGCCCTGCCTGGAGTGCGGGCTCCAGGCACCAGAGGGCGCTGCCGCCTTATGGGAGCAGCCGGGGTGACAGCTGTCACCCATCACTGGACACAGCTGTTCCACTCAGCACAGAGGTATATCAGGAGGACGGCGTCTCCACCTCAGTGCCGAGATATCGCCTTTAGACTGAGGTAACGTTCTCTGCATTTATATTCTGACTAACTAGCTAAAAGACTTGCTAAACCTTTTCAGGACAGCTGATTACTGTAAGCTAAATTGCTTGGATAAGTACTCACCTGCCTGCCATATTGTGACTAGAGGTGGAGGCGGCTTCTCCCCTCTCCGTTACTGGGTGCTGTCGCATCCACGCCTGTGTTGTTGCTCTCTCCCGCCAGCAGTACCGGATCCGACGAGCGGAGGCAGTGGCCACCTGGGAATTCGGGACTTGGCGGTTCCAGTATTTCCAGGGTTCGGTGGCAGAGGAGATCTGGGTGGTTTCGGTTCGACTGAGACGGACGTCTCCTACCTTCGAGCCTGCCCACACGACACCAGCGGATTCGACCCCAAATTGTGATTGTTGTATTCATTGTGCTCGTTTCACAATAGTAAACCTTGTTATTCACCTTCCTCCATTGTCCGTTCATTGCGCCCCCTGTTGTGGGTCTGTGTTCCTACACTTTCACAACAGCACCATTTGGTATGCTTAGTTATCATATTACAGAGTAACATATCAAATCAAATCAAATCAATTTTATTTATATAGCGCCAAATCACAACAAACAGTTGCCCCAAGGCGCTTTATATTGTAAGGCAAAGCCATACAATAATTACGGAAAAACCCCAAAGGTCAAAACGACCCCCTGTGAGCAAGCACTTGGCGACAGTGGGAAGGAAAAACTCCCTTTTAACAGGAAGAAACCTCCAGCAGAACCAGGCTCAGGGAGGGGCAGTCTTCTGCTGGGACTGGTTGGGGCTGAGGGGAGAGAACCAGGAAAAAGACATGCTGTGGAGGGGAGAAGAGATCAATCACTAATGATTAAATGCAGAGTGGTGCATACAGAGCAAAAAGAGAAAGAAACACTCAGTGCACCATGGGAACCCCCCAGCAGTCTAAGTCTATAGCAGCATAACTAAGGGATGGTTCAGGGTCACCTGATCCAGCTCTAACTATAAGCTTTAGCAAAAAGGAAAGTTTTAAGCCTAATCTTAAAAGTAGAGAGGGTGTCTGTCTCCCTGATCCGAATTGGGAGCTGGTTCCAGAGGAGAGGAGCCTGAAAGCTGAAGGCTCTGCCTCCCATTCTACTCTTACAAACCCTAGGAACTACAAGTAAGCCTGCAGTCTGAGAGCGAAGCGCTCTATTGGGGTGATATGGTACTATGAGGTCCCTAAGATAAGATGGGACCTGATTATTCAAAACCTTATAAGTAAGAAGAAGAATTTTAAATTCTATTCTAGAATTAACAGGAAGCCAATGAAGAGAGGCCAATATGGGTGAAATATGCTCTCTCCTTCTAGTCCCTGTCAGTACTCTAGCTGCAGCATTTTGAATTAACTGAAGGCTTTTCAGGGAACTTTTAGGACAACCTGATAATAATGAATTACAATAGTCCAGCCTAGAGGAAATAAATGCATGAATTAGTTTTTCAGCATCACTCTGAGAGAAGACCTTTCTAATTTTAGAGATATTGCGCAAATGCAAAAAAGCAGTCCTACATATTTGTTTAATATGCGCATTGAATGACATATCCTGATCAAAAATGACTCCAAGATTTCTCACAGTATTACTAGAGGTCAGGGTAATGCCATCCAGAGTAAGGATCTGGTTAGACACCATGTTTCTAAGATTTGTGGGGCCAAGTACAATAACCAGTTTTATCTGAGTTTAAAAGCAGGAAATTAGAGGTCATTCATGTCTTTATGTCTGTAAGACAATCCTGCAGTTTAGCTAATTGGTGTGTGCCCTCTGCGTAACAATGAAAATTTAAGCAATGCTGTCTAATAATACTGCCTAAGGGAAGCATGTATAAAGTGAATAAAATTGGTCCTAGCACAGAACCTTGTGGAACTCCATAATTAACCTTAGTCTGTGAAGAAGATTCCCCATTTTCATGAACAAATTGTAATCTATTAGATAAATATGATTCAAACCACTGCAGCGCAGTGCCTTTAATACCTATGGCATGCTCTAATCTCTGTAATAAAATTTTATGGTCAACAGTATCAAAAGCTGCACTGAGGTCTAACAGGACAAGCACAGAGATAAGTCCACTGTCTGAGGCCATAAGAAGATCATTTGTAACCTTCACTAATGCTGTTTCTGTACTATGATGAATTCTGAAACCTGACTGAAACTCTTCAAATAGACCATTCCTCTGCAGATGATCAGTTAGCTGTTTTACAACTACCCTTTCAAGAATTTTTGAGAGAAAAGGAAGGTTGGAGATTGGCTTATAATTAGCTAAGATAGCTGGGTCAAGTGATGGCTTTTTAAGTAATGGTTTAATTACTGCCACCTTAAAAGCCTGTGGTACATAGCCAACTAATAAAGATAGATTTATCATATTTAAGATCGAAGCATTAATTAATGGTAGGGCTTCCTTGAGCAGCCTGGTAGGAATGGGGTCTAATAGACATGTTGATGGTTTGGAGGAAGTAACTAATGAAAATAACTCAGACAGAACAATCAGAGAGAAAGAGTCTAACCAAATACCGGCATCACTGAAAGCAGCCAAAGAGAATGATATGTCTTTGGGATGGTTATGAGTAATTTTTTCTCTAATAGTTAAAATTTTGTTAGCAAAGAAAGTCATGAAGTCATTACTAGTTAAAGTTAAAGGAATACTCGGCTCAATAGAGCTCTGACTCTTTGTCAGCCTGGCTACAGTGCTGAAAAGAAACCTGGGGTTGTTCTTATTTTCTTCAATTAGTGATGAGTAGTAAGATGTCCTAGCTTTACGGAGGGCTTTTTTATAGAGCAACAGACTCTTTTTCCAGGCTAAGCAAAGATCTTCTAAATTAGTGAGACGCCATTTCCTCTCCAACTTATGGGTTATCTGCTTTAAGCTGCGAGTTTGTGAGTTACACCACGGAGTCAGGCACTTCTGATTTAAGGCTCTCTTTTTCAGAGGAGCTACAGCATCCAAAGTTGTCCTTAATGAGGATATAAAACTATTGACGAGATAATCTATCTCACTCACAGAGTTTAGGTAGCTACTCTGCACTGTGTTGGTATATGGCATTGGAGAACATAAAGAAGGAATCATATCCTTAAACCTAGTTACAGCGCTTTCTGAAAGACTTCTACTGTAATGAAACTTATTCCCCACTGCTGGGTAGTCCATCAAAGTAAAAGTAAATGTTATTAAGAAATGATCAGACAGAAGGGGGTTTTCAGGGAATACTGTTAAGTCTTCAATTTCCATACCATAAGTCAGAACAAGATCTAAGGTATGATTAAAGTGGTGGGTGGACTCATTTACATTTTGAGCAAAGCCAATCGAGTCTAACAATAGATTAAATGCAGTGTTGAGGCTGTCATTCTCAGCATCTGTGTGGATGTTAAAATCGCCCACTATAATTATCTTATCTGAGCTAAGCACTACGTCAGACAAAAGGTCCGAAAATTCACAGAGAAACTCACAGTAATGACCAGGTGGACGATAGATAACAAATAAAACTGTTTTTTGGGACTTCCAACTTGGATGGACAAGACTAAGAGACAAGCTTTCAAATGAATTAAAGCTCTGTCTGGGTTTTTGATTAATTAATAAGCTGGAGTGGAAGATTGCTGCTAATCCTCCGCCTCGGCCCGTGCTACGAGCATTCTGGCAGTTAGTGTGACTTGGGGGTGTTGACTCATTTAAAATAAAATATTCATCCTCCTATAACCAGGTTTCTGTAAGGCAGAATAAATCAATCACGTCATAGAATCCAATGGACATCTACCTTGTTTGACCTTTACTTTGGAGAACAAACATTCAACATAGACAAAACTATTCCATTTACTAATGGAATCAATCAATTTTAGTGAATTGTATTGCTCATTTTATTGCTCATTTTATTACTTATTTTAATGATTAAAAAAATCACTAAAATTAAATTTTTGCACATTTTTCCAAAGTCAATGCTGTACAAGCAAAAGACCACTGATGTGTTCAGTGAATTTGGTGACACCACATCTGAATTTATTGAATATTTTTTCTGGTGTCTTTTTGTTTTTGCACTTTGTAGACGGTCCCTACGCTTACGTTTCTGCTCGTTCAGATCCAGCTCAGAGGACGGCTCATATGGATAAAAATAAGGTTGTAGGTTGTTGTCTTCTTGAGGTTAGAAACTTCTTGAGGTTAGAAACTAGTGTTGTTTGTTTTTCTACAACTTTCTCTTAAGATTATTGAGCCATGAACTTCAGATCTGTGAATATCTTTCTAACTTTACTAGAGTCTCCAGGGGAGGTTTCTGCCCTCTGTGAGTTTGGCACCTACATTACCGTTTGACAGGTGGACCATGCCCTCAGTCAGACTCCACACCTGCTGCTGTCTCCGGAACAGGACACACCCAGCGGGACGGGGCGCTTGACACCAGAAGCTAGAGCTGCTCAGGGCTCACCGCCCCACCTCACCGGCTGTAGTGATTCCCCAAAACCAACCCAACCACCACCCCAAAAAAATCATTTTTGCGGTGATAGGGTTTGCAGTCAAGATTTCCTCCATTAATTGATGTGTAAACTGAAATCCGTAAAGTACTTAAACTGAAATATATACGAGGTCTATTAGAAAAGTAACGGACCTTATTATTTTTTTCAAAAACCATATGGATTTGAATCACGTGTGATTACATCAGACATGCTTGAACCCTCGTGGGCATGTGTGAGTTTTTTCACGCCTGTCGGTTACGTCATTCACCTGTGGGCAGTCTTTGAGTGAGGAGTCGCCCACCCTCTCGTCGATTTTTTCATTGTTTAGGAATGGCTCAGAGACTGCTGCTTTGTTTGATCAAAATTTTTTCAAAACTGTAAGGCACAACTGAGTGGACACCATTCAATAAATTCAGCTGGTTTTCGGTAAAAATTTTAACGGCTGATGAGAGATTTTGGTCTGGTAGTGTCACTTTAAGGACGGCCCACGGCGCCTGACGGCGATCTGCGCTTCGAGGCGGCAGCATCTCGCCGTTTCAAGTTGAAAACTTCCACATTTCAGGCTCTGTTGACCCAGTAAGTCGTTAGAGAACAGAGAACTTTCAGAAGAAGTCGGCATGAGGAGTTTATTCAGACATTCCATTGTTAACGGACATTTTGTAATGAAAGAACGTGTGGGCAGAGTCGCATGTCGGGCCGGACCTGACCGTGGGGGGTCGCGACAGGAAATACACCTCCATTGGAAACCTTAACGGGCAAGTTGGAACATGCCCAAGCTGTTAAACAATTTCTCAGTTACTCACTTGTTGAAAGCCATCAAAAGCCGCCTGAATTTTACAAATGGTTTTCAACACGGAGATGTTTTTCCTGTCGCGGCGCATACAGATTCGCCGAGTCATCACGGAAACGACTTGGTGAATTTGTGCGGACGTCTTTCATTAAAAAATGTCCTTAAACAGTGGAATGTCCGCATAAAGTCCTCATGCCGGCCTCTTCTGAATCTTCTCTGTTCTCTCACGATGTCCTGGGTGAATTAAGCCTTAAATTAGGATGTTTTCAGGTCAAAACAGGCCGACGACGGCGTCTGGAAGTGCTGCGCGACGTCCCGCTCCGTGGGAAGTCCTTACAGCGACAGAAACACCCCATAATCTCTCATCAGCCGTTAAACTTTTCACCGAAAACCATCTGAATTTCTCGAATAGTGTCCACTCGGATATTCCTCACAGATCCAGAAAAATTTTTGATAAAGCAACGCGCGCCGTCTCGAGCAACATGTGAAACAAAGGAATTCAGCCGAGAGGGCGGGACCACATCTCACTCAAGGCCTGCCCACAGGGAAATGACGTCACCGACACGCGTGAAAAAACTCACGCATGCGCACGAGGGTTTAAGCATGATTGGTGTAATTGCACGTCATTCAAATCCATATATTTAAAAAAAAAAATAAAAGTGTGGGTTTCTTATCTAATAGACCTCATATATATATATATATATATATATATATATATATATATATATATATATATATATATTATGAATGATATTCACATTTTATGAGACCTGCATTCATGTTTTGTGAGATTTGCGTTCATGTTTTGGGAGATATTTTTTCAGTATTCACATTTTGTAATTAATGGTTTGCAGATAATTCATGATTTGAAGCTGATTCATGTTTTGGGGGTTAACAGGGTTAGACAATCTATTAGTCATGTGATCACAGCCTCCCTGCTGATGAATACATGGGATATGTATAAATATTTTTGTGTATTATTTTTCATGTGTTTTACAAAGAATTATTTGTGAGGACAACCTGCATAGGAGCACATCACTAGAAAGTACTTTGAGCTTCTCCATCAGATGCAATAGTGCGATTGGAAAAAAATATTCTATTCCTCATGATCCTGGAAAGGAAATGCATCTTTTTTCATGTTTGGCTAAAATCTCCAATAGGTGACCAGTTAGACTGAGCTTGGATTGTGGACCCTTAAAGCTAGGGTAGGTACACTTTTTGTTATATTGGGTGAAATGATCCGTCTAGCCTGACAGTCATCAATACATTATGTATTCAGAAAAAGGAACGAAAAAAAAAATCAGATGTCTGTAGCAGCTGTAGGATCGATAAAACTCTAATATAAGCCCCGCGGCCCGCTGTCAAAAAACCAATCAGATGCCTTCATGTCTAGTTCTTCCTGCTTGCATCACCAGACTCAACTCCCCCCTCTGTCCCTCCCTCCTCTGCGTGTGCACACTCATCTCATTTCACCGAAGAAGTTCACTTCGGTACAATGGCAGTGGGAATACAGCTGAAACTACCACTTCCACTGGATTGTGCCATGTCGGATTAATCATTTTCTCTGCAAATTATTTTATAATTATTTTATATACACAGTATCCAGTGAAGAGCGTGTGGCAGCTGGTAGAACAAAGAACGGCGTTCAGCTGTGAACACAGCAGGTGGGATCATCACGACGACGTGCGTGCTAAAGCCCCTGTCACAGTGGCGTATTCGTAGAGCTGCTCATTACAGCGTATCACCTATGCTGTAATGAGCAGCTCTCCACCCACTTCACGTGGCGTTTTTTCTCAATACGCAGCAGTACGAGGTCTCTTAGATAATAAACCGACCCTTTTATTATTTTTTTTAACTATATGGATTTGAATGACATGCGATTACACCAATCATGCTTGAACCCTCGTGCGCATGCGTGAGTTTTTTCACGCGTGTCGGTGACGTCATTTCCCTGTGGGCAGGCCTTGAGTGAGATGTGGTCCCGCCCTCTCGGCTGAATTCCTTTGTTTCACACGCTGCTCGAGACGGCGCGCGTTGCTTTATCAAAATTTTTTCTGGACCTGTGAGGAATATCCGAGTGGACACTATTCGAGAAATTAAGCTGGTTTTCTGTGAAAAGTTTAACGGCTGATGAGAGATTATGGGGTGTTTCTGTCGGTGTAAGGACTTCCCACGGAGCGGGACGTCCTGCAGCGCTTCCAGGCGCTGTCGTCGGCCTGTTTCGAGCTTAAAACATCCTAATTTAAGGCTTAATTCACCCAGGACATCGTGAGAGAACAGAGAAGATTCAGAAGAGGCCGGCATGAGGAATTTATGCGGACATTCCACTGTTTAAGGACATTTTTTTAATGAAAGACGTACGCGCAAATTCGCCGAGTCGTTTCCGTGACGACTCGGCAAATCTGTGTGCGCCGCGACAGGAAAAACACCTCCGTGTTGAAAACCATTTGTAGAATTCAGGCGGCTTTTAATGGCTTTCAACAAGTGAGTAACTGAGAAATTGTTTAACAGCTTGGGCATGTTCCAACTTGCCCGTTAAGATTTCCAACGGAGGTGTTTTTCCTGCCGCGACCCCCCGCGGTCGGGTCCAGCCCGACATGCGACTCTGCCCGCACGTTCTTTCATTACAAAATGACCGTTAACAATGGAATGTCCGAATAAACTCCTCATGCCGACTTCTTCTGAAAGTTCTCTGTTCTCTGACGACTTACTGCGTCAACAGAGCCTGAAATGTGGAGGTTTTCAACTTGAAATGGCGAGACGCTGCCGCCTCGAAGCGCAGATCGCCGTCAGGCGCCGTGGACCGTCCTTAAAGCGACACTACCAGACCAAAATCTCTCATCAGCCGTTAAAATTTTTACCGAAAACCAGCTGAATTTATTGAATGGTGTCCACTCAGTTGTGCCTTACAGTTTTGAAAAAATTTTTATCAAACAAAGCAACAGTCTCTGAGCCATTCCTAAACAATGAAAAAAATCGACGAGCGGGTGGACGACTCCTCACTCAAAGACTGCCCACAGGCGAATGACGTAACCGACAGGCATGAAAAAACTCTTGCATGCCCACGAGGGTTCAAACATGTCTGATGTAATCACACGTGATTCAAATCCATATGGTTTTTGAAAAAATAATAAGATCGGATACTTTTCTAATAGACCTCGTATGTTGAGGACTATGCGCATAGGACGAAGAAATTAAACATATTTAATTTTCTTCGGCGTAGAGCACTGGACACAGTTTGAAGCAGGTCTGCGCAGCACAGCGTTACTGTATGCAAGTCTGTGCAACACTGCGCTTCTGTACACAACCAAAAACTGAGTGCGTCAACTGAAGAACATGAGAACATGAGCACACAGCCCACAGCACCTGTGTGTTCAGAACAGGGAATCGAACCTCAACTCAGAAATCCAGAAACACAACAGAAAAAGCAGGTCGGTCACTCACTCTCTCTCGCGCACGCACGCTCTCCACTCTCTCTCTCTCTCTGTCTGATTGACACTCGCTGCATGTCGGTGTGATCATCAAATGACCTGATCGATCAGTCTGATCAAACCAGCGGACCTGATCGGAGCAACCGGAGGTTTAAAAGTTTAACGAGTCACAGCGTTTCATTCAGGGCAGCCTTTACCACAGCCAGACTCAGCAGCATCTGTACACAATGAAAGTGATTCACCAAGACAAATAATAATAATAATAATAATAATAATGTTAAATGACTCTGTTTTTGAGCCGCACCACATCTGCAGTAGAGAACAGAGCGCACTTCCACAGAGGCAGAAAATAGCACTGAACTGGTTTAATAGTGGCATGGTACATGCCACTGTGTGCACACATTAAAAAGAGAACACACGCTGCTGCAAGTATGAACGAACACTGAAAAAGGCTGAGTACGTGCGTATTTTGGGTGTATTTAAATTAAACACAACGCCACAATGAGCAGCTCTACGAATATGCCAATGTGACAGGGGCTTATGGCATGCTCGTGTCAGTTCTCCTCTGCCCTGCTGAGTTCCACAGTTAGATGCGCATTCAAATTTGTGGGGGCGTGGCTTTGGACAGAGAACCGACGGTGTAGGGGAGAGGGGTGGAACCTAGAGGAGGTGCTACTTTCAAATCTTCCTAGCTCTCTTGCCAGTTCTCCAGGACTACCAACTCTAGCTTTAAAGTCATAAGCAGTCTTGTATAAAGTACCTCAAAGTGATACTTGAGTGAAAGTGCAAGTATCTTAGCATAAAATTATTTTGGTAAAAGTTAAAGTCTCCTTTAAAAATATTACCTGAGTAAAAGTCTTAAAGTATCTGGCATTTCTCATATAAAATGTACTTTAAGTAAAAGTATTGAGTAAAAGTAAAATCCAAAATGAGTGGAGGGTGAAATGGTGACAGCAGAGAAAGTCAGTGTGGTGTCTGGAAAAATCAGAAGGTGCCTCAGCCCCTATAAAAGGCTGGATCCACCTCTGGCGGAGCAGTTGGTGTTGGTGAGAGGATGAGTGAAGCAACAGGTGTATGGAAATAGCTGTAAAGAAAGCTGGTGTTTGTTGTATGGCTGGGGGTGCCTGGCTGCCTTTTGTTTCTGTCTTCTGTTCTGTCTTTTGTTTTTCCTTCCAGGTGGCTTGCGTTCAGGACTGAGTGGATGTGTGGCTGAGTTATTAGGACCTCACCCTGATCACCTGAAGCTTGTCATGTGCAGCTCGTCAGGACTCACACCTGTGGTGCATCTTTATGGATTGGGGCATGGTTGCATTTAAGGCTGGAGTACACAGTGTGTATTTGCCAGAGACTCGACCTTGTGACCAGACGGGTGAGATCGTCGTCTCGAGAGCCATCTCATCATCATGGATGCAGAGACCGTACCAGGTTTTGATGCCATGGTCTGTGAAAGAGGAGGGGGTGAGGTCTCACGCTCGTCAGCACACTTCCTGAGGTACAGTAGGTTTTGTGACTAACATTAGTACAGTCAGTAAATGTGGTGTCCCTCACACCTTATTATATTGAGCTGTTATGTTAGTCGTTTAATCAGCTTCCACTGCAGTGGATAATGTGAACTGGGTGTTCCATGCCTGCAGGGTGGGAAGCTGATTAGTGATTAAGCCAGGAAGTGTTTGCTGTTTAACAGCTGGGTAGTATGTACAAATGGACATTAAGTAAAAATAAGATCAATTTTATTGATCCCGAAGGAAATTATTTTGCCAGCGTACTGAAACAGTGTCAGTAAACATTGAACAATGTTTTTTAAAGACATGTGCACAAGATCACTCATCTTCAACCGCTTATCTGGGATCGGGTCGTGGGGGCAACAGCTCCAGCAGGGTACCCCAGACTTCCCTTTCCCGGTGTCGTAGACCAAATGGCCCGCCCTAAAAATTGGTCTGCCCTAAAAATCAGTCCGCCATGCCTTCATCAGCCACGGCTCACTGATTATCACCTTGTTTCTGATTAAAAATGCACTCCAGTCATCATCTATCTCAGCAGCAGACAGAAGATATCTGAAGCTTTTGTACAACAATCATTTCCACATAAAGTCAGCATTATTTCATCATAAAAGATGGAGGAAGCAATCAGAGCACCAGAGCTACACGAGCTGTTAGCTGCTGGGTTCGCTGCGCATTAGTCATTTCAAAGCATCACCAAATAGTGCCTTGTTTCTGCTTAAAACGACCTTGTTTCTGCTTAAAACTGACTTTAGAATGATTTAAGAGGTTTTACCTTGTCATCTGATTTATAATAATCCCATTAATCCATTTGATTGCTTTGGGTGAAGAGAGTACATCTCAGATGAGCTGCTGAGCTCCGAAATGATGCATGTGCAGTGGAGACAGGGCAGACCATTTTATAGGAGGGACCGTTTGGTCTGCGACGCTGGCAACATTGACCACCTCTGGCTGGGGAATCCCAAGGCGTTCCCAGGTCAGTGTTAAGATATAATCTCTCCACTTAATCTTTGGTCTTCCCTGGGGTCTCCTCCCAAATGGACGTGACAGGAACAGCTCCCTAGGGAGGTGCCCAGGGGGCATCCTTACCAGATGCCCAAACTACCCAAGCTGGCTCCACGCTGAGCTCCCCATGAATGACTGAGCTTCTCACCCTATCTCTAAGGGACACACCAGCCACCCTCCTAAGGAAGCCCATTTCGGCCGTTTGTACCAGCGATCTAGTTCTTTCGGTCATGACCCAACCTTCATGATCATAGGTGAGAGTAGGAACAAAGATTGACCAGTAGATCGAGGGCTTCGCCTTTTGGCTCAGCTCCCTTTTCATCACAACAGTATGGTAGAGTAAATGCAATACCGCCCCTGCTGCCCCGATTCTCCGGCCAATCTCACACTCCATTTGTCCTCTGAACAAGACCCCGAGGTGCTTGAACTCCTTAACTTGGGGCAAGACTGCATTCCCCCCCTGGAGTAGGCACAAGATGTTTGAGAATAATGTACATAACTCTGAGTAACTGAAAAACTCTGAATAACTCTGTGGCATTGTGGCTGAAGCTGCTCTGATAGGACGTCATTGTGGAATGCAGGGGGTGTGAGGTGTTGTCCTGGATGCTGAGTAGTTTCCTCAACATCCTCCTCTCTGACATCTCCACCACAGACTCTAGCTCAACCCCCAGGACAGAGTCAGCTCTCCTGATGAGCTAGTTGAGTCTGTTTGTGTCAGCTGCCTTCAGCCTGCTGCCTCAGCACACAACAGCATAAAAGATGACGCTGGAGACCATCCAGTGATAAAAACATCCCTAACATATTTCTGCAGACATTGAAAGTTCTGGGCCTACTGAGGAAGTACAGTCTGCTCTGATCTTTCTTATACACAGCATCTGTGTTTACAGTCTGGTCCAGTTTGTTGTCTATGTGGACACCCAGGTCCTTGTAGTAGTCCACAATCCTCAGTTGGATGGATGGATGTATGAGCTTTACTGTCATTGTCATTACAAGTGCAACAACAACGAGATTATGTCCACACTCAAATTGCCACAGACAAGATACAACAATTAATCCACAATTATTACTTGTTTACCGTAATAATGGCACCAATCAGATTTAAGACAACACATATACATTTGACATTGTTTATGTGCACTAAACTTGAAACAGTCCGTTTTCCGAATTGAGGCTGTGAGTGTGGGGGGAGCCACTGCAACAGAAGTTGCACCGCCGTCAGCTTGGGGGGGAACAGGAACTTACCACAGCTAAAACTGTGCAGCCCCCGGAGGGGGGAAGGGGTGGCGTGAGAGGTGGCAGGGATGGGGTGTGTGATGGGGACAGGAGGGGAGGTAGGGGGGAAGTGGAGCATGCTTCAGTCTTTGTCCATGTGTGAGTCAGTTATTGTTCTTGTACTGGAGTTAGAGAGATAAGGAGGCAGCCAATATTCCACAAGGCCATAGAGATTCTTCTGGAGGAAAAAAATGGGGCATTTTATCCTTGAGAGGCTGATAAGCCTGCCGTGTTTGTGGTTGAGCAGTGAAAAACACATTTCCAGCGTCACATGAACAAACCAGATCCCAAATTATGAATATTCTCCCGTCTCTGAAATCTTCACCTTCTCCTGCAAGGTGCGCATTTGCTCCGAGATGTTATTCAATTTGCATCTAAGTTCAAGGGTTAACGCAGTCTGCGAATGCATCGCCTTGCCCAACTCATTAATCATGATGGACAAGCGAGGGGTCGTGGTTTTGGCGGCAGCCATCTTGCCAGTTTTCCGGTAGGTCAGGGCAGCACATAAGCCAATAAGTACCAATAAGTATAAATCCTGGACATCCTCCACAGAGAATGGCACAAAGCATGCGACACGCCATGACTCCCAGGCATCGAGAACATAGCCCGCAGGGTAAGTTCCATCTGGGCACGCAGGGTCCCCTGGCCCTGATGTTCTTGTAGAAAAAAATGGTGTCAATAGCATTCAGAGACCAGCTGATCAATTCCATGGTTAATCCAATATAGTTTGAAGAATTCACAGTCTGGTGAACTAGGGACTTTGAAGGTTGGAGCAGCGATAGAGGAGAGAGGAGGAGATGCGACCGCCCTCTCCGGAGTCCCAAGCTGTATGAGTTCAGTTCCATTAATGGTAACTGGGTTCAGACAGGCCTTCCATCTTCTGAAGTCTACCACCAGGTCCTTCGTCTTAGATACATTGAGCTGCAGGTGGTTGAATCCACATCACTCCACAAACCTGTCCACCGCACTCCTGTAATCAGCCTCCTGGTCACTGCCAATGCAGCCCACAATGGCAGAGTCATCCTAAAACTTCTGCAGGTGGCAGGACTGTGACCAGAACCTAAAGTCTGAGGTGTAGAGTGTGAACAGGAAGGGAGACAGGACTGTCCCCTGTGGTGCCCCCGTGCTGCTCCTGTTGGATGTAATGTCCTGAAGCCTCACATATTGTGGGCGGCCTGTGAGGTAGTTAGTAATCCAGGCCACCACTGGAGCCTGCACCTTCATGTCACGTAGCTTATTGCTGTGTAAGTCAGGCCGGATCTGTTGGGAAAGTGTAGGAACACGGACCCACAACAGGGGGTGCAAATGAACGGACAATGGAGTAAGTCAAATAACAACGCTTTACTGTTGTGAATGTGCACAACGAAGACAACCAATCACAGAAATGGACAACAGTCAATTCACAAAAGTGTCGTGTGGGCAGGCTCGAAGATAGGAGACGCCTCTCCAAGGTAAGACCGGAACCACACGGCTTCCTCCGCCACAGGACCCCGGGAATACTGGAGCCGCCAAGTCCCGAACTCCCAGGTGGCCACTGCCTCCGCGTGTCGGACCTGGTACTGCTGGCGAGGGAAAAAGAACAGTTAGATGGGGGCGCGTTTGCACCCAGAACACCGAACGGCAGGAAAGGTACCTCCACCTCTCGTTGGAACAGTAATCCAATAAACTAGCTCAGTCACAAAAATGTACTCTATATGCTTCGATATGTTACCTCTCCGGTAGAAACGCTATCTCGGCGATGAGGTGGAGATGCCGTCCTGCTGATATACCCCAGTGATAATTGCCATCAGCTGTCTCAGGTGATGGGTGACAGCTGTTACCGAGGCTGCTCCTGTGGGGCGGCGGCGCCCTCTGGTGCCTGGAGCCCGCACTCCAGGCAGGGCTCCCTCTGGTGGTGGTGGGCCAGCAGTACCTCCTCTTCAGCGGCCCACACAACAGGATGTGTTGAATGCTCTAGAGAAGTCAAAGAACATGACTCTCACAGTGCTGCCTACCTCCTTCAAGTGAGAATAAGCTCTATCACAATGGAGATGATGGCATCCTCCACTCCCCTGTTGGGCTGATATGCAAACTGCAGGGGGTCCAGCGATGGTTCAACGACTGTGTGGAGGTACCTCAGGATGAGCGACTTCATAACATGTGATGTGCCACAGATCTGTAGTCATCCAAGCCTCGGTCCCACCGAATAATCCATGAATAATGAGCTACGCATGGGTGTACAGCAATTATTAGAAGAATGATCCACGTTTTCATCTATTACGTATCCCTTATGAAGAAGCCTCTATGTGGCTCTCTGTACCTTACATGTGCCATGTATCAGCCTCTAGGGAGCCACGAGTGACCTGCTATTTGAGCCCCGTCCAGCCTCAAATGGCTCGTGTCGGCACATATGATCCATGTTAAGCCAAATATGATCCATGTAGCACCATGTAACGCAATATTGGTGCATGTTTAGGCCTGGGTTTGGTCCAATGGTCCCTTTAAAGTGTGGGTTTTCAATTCAGAGCATTCATTCAAAATGTTGTCACATTTTTTAAATGCAGCCCAAAAAAATGCTCCTGTAGAGTCCGGCCAGTGTGCACATCCATGCACCAGGCTGCTGTTCACCTGTGTTCCAGAGTCATTAAATGCAGCAGTTCTGCGTGTTCATCCGGCTCTTTGTGACTCCCCCCCCCCCCCCCCCAAAAAAAAGACACCACAATTAGGTGGCCACTGTGGATCACCCCCCCCCCCCCACACACACACACACACAAAAAAACACACACACAACACAAAAGACATCCATAGACCAGCTAGAACCGAACCACGGGTTCCTGGACAGTCGCCTCTGTGCTTCTTCTCGCTGGCTTTATTTCTTCCGCAGCTTACAGTCATTTTGACACTGGTGATCCAACATTTAACTTTGTGTTCGTCCGTTGGGGCCTCTTCACACATAGCACGAATAAGTAGGAATTATGGCAAATCACGGTGAAACAGGCCGAGTGACGACGTCGCTGAAGGACACATGGTCGGGCAGGTATGAACGATCCCACTGTGACAGCGTTGTGCATATGCAGGAGCTTGCACAGCGGGAACACAGTGCGTGCATTTGGAGTGTGTGGAAGGACATCGCACAGTTGCTGTGGAAAAAAAAATACATGCCACCCACGGGATTCAAAGGTGCAATTTACAAAAGCTTTGATTAACAGACAGAATCTTTTCCACTGCGCCATCATCACTGTCCTATAACCAGAGCGTAAAATGCCTAAAATCAACAAGGAGATAAACATATTTTAAAAATATAAAAACTGTAGATTTTGTAAACAATAAACCCAATTTTTCCCTGTTTCTTCCATGCATTTTCTGAGCCTACTTATAATTGTCCCATTTGTTCTTTCCACAAACCTGCACTTTGAGGATGGAAGCACAGTGTGTTTTTGCGTTTATTTTCAAATGATTTGTCTTAAAAAAACATTAATCAATAATAAAGAAACCGTGTTACAGCTGTAAATTTCACCCCCCCCAAACACACACACACACACACACACACACACACACACACACACACACACACACACACACACACACACACACACACACACAACTGAATTTTAAGCTCTTAAATGTCATTTGAATAGAGTGAGTCAATATTAAAATAGGACTAAAACAAAATAAAAAGACAGATTAATTATGGAAATATTCAATAATATCAGCAAACTTACGGTTCCTGCAGTGTTTCATCCAGTTAAACAGTAATTGGCTGAAAATAATGGTTTTTAATTAAATATAAATTTACTCACAACAATAACCTTTTATAGGGACGTAAAACAACTAAAGCAAAATGGTGATTTCTGGACGTGCAAACAAAACAACCTACAACCACAAAATTGTTTTTTTTTTTCCAGTGTGAAGCTCCGCACAGTGCACATTTTTGAAACGTGTGTCGAATCAGAACTTCGGTCCAACCATAGACATTGTAGACGCTTCATGACTTGCTGCAACTTACAGTTTTTATTGATTGCTTTGACCTGTTTGAAGAAACTGGGAGCTTCTCGGCCTTCATCATCACCATCTCAGCAGAGCAAAAGACACCTCTTGCAAATTTGTTAACCCATTCTCATTGGATTGACACATTTCCCCCACCCTTTTTCAAAACATTTAACACAGATGTCACTCAAGCAGTCAAAACTCCATTGTTTTAGCTATGGTATCCTAACAGAAACCACATGTTTCCAGCTATTAGAAACTATCTGATAAATATGCAGTCACTGAATCACCTGTTTGACACTTCTTCACACAAATCTTCAATTTGCAATCAGTCTGTAGTAGGCCTTAAAAGGTGCCATGCCTATGTTGTTCTTTGCAAGCATGGATCAAGGCGGTCTAAGGCAGATGAGAGTGAGAGTGAGAGGTAGAGGAGTCCAAGGAAGAGGAGTCTGTGTGCGAGGTGGAGGTATTGTTTGAAGGGCTCAAGTTACTGATGAAATTTGGGCAACTATAATTGGTCATGTTATAAATCATGGCCTTTCACTTAGAGAGGCTGGACAAAGAGTCAATCAATAAAAACTGTAATGTCTGTTTCGCAACAATAGAGTGCTCACAGGCGAATGACGTCACCAACAGGCGTGGAAAAACTCACGCATGCGCACGAGGGTTCAAGCATGTCTGATGTAAAAACATATGAATGAAATCCATATAGTTTTTGAAAAAAAAAAGGACCTATACTTTATTGACAGACCTCATATTTTGATTTGCATACTTTCTGTAGGAATATTTCAGTTGTCAGCCACAAAAAAGCCTGAAAAAAGAATGTAACTGAATCAATAAAATTTGCATCAAAGCAAATCTGATTCTGGATCCAGTTTTTTTGCAAGAAGGCAGCAAACAGCACTGGCATGTAACAGTTATGGGCTACAATGTCAACCAATGGTGCACTGATTCACACTGAGTGCTGTATTTTGTATTTTGTTGTCCATTGTATTATGATTGATTGTAATTGATTGTAAGTGCTCATACACTTGTGGGCAAGTTGTGCTATTTGAAGGCAAAATTTGCTTTTGCTCCTTATTTTAAATGTTTTGGCACAGTTAGAGCCTTTTGCAAACAAAATGTCGTTTTGACCATTGGGGGCACTGTGTAGGCCTCTGCGTTAACTGTTTTGAAAATGTGGATTTTGAGTTGACTTGCGTCAAAGCAATCAATAAAAACTGTAATCCAGCGTCGTCGCCATATTGGATGGGTCTCTTCACAAAAGGCTCGCACCAGAGTCAACCAGAGTCAATGGAGAGTGAACAAATATGCCGGGATTTTGTGCTGCTTACGGTTGCATCGCATGGGATTAACTTTCACAAGTAAGATTGAACAGTAGTTTTGGTTATTTTACCATTTGTAATATTATAATATTATGTTCCCTCAGAGAGCAGCAGAGCATGTGATTTGTAAAAACACACAAAGAGTTTCAGTGTGTCCAACCATTTTGTTTGAGCGGAGATTGGTTCAGAAGATGTGTTTTTAGTCGGGGAGCACATCACAGAAACCCAGTTCAGAATTGAGAACCATCATTTCTTGCTTATGTTATTTGTGGTGTCTGTATTTCACAAAGTCAGGCTGCACCACCTCGCAAATGAACTACACTGGAGTTACAGAGTGACAGCCAGTGGTGGACACAGCTCCGATAATCCGATAACCGATAATTATCGACGATAATGTTTTCATTATGGGATTATCTTTTCAGATAACTTTGAAAACTATTATCGGACTAATCATCTTCCGATAAATTTTTGTCTGATCATTTTTAGATCGTTAACATGGTAAACAAAGCTGAACAGCTACAAACTCTCATAAAATTTTAAATCAGTTGAGCACCTACCTGTTAAATGTTTTGTAGCAAATGTGTAGTTCGACCCTCTGCAAAAAGAGGAGAGCTGCTTCTAGAAGAAACCGTTCTATACTCTGCAGGCAAAGGAGAACAGGTCACCAAAAAAACAAAACCTCATTTCTTTAAACCCCATACTGATACACGGGCAATATTACCCAGTTCCTGGCTCAGAGCACCATCAGCACCATCCTGGGTACAAAGACTGTGTCTGAGGTCTTGTCACAGTGGGACCAGATCAGGGACCAGATACAGGTACATGAGATTTCAGAATCACTCGGACTGAAGTCCACAGCAGAAGTACAGTGTCAAATGTTTTCACACAATCTTTTAAGTTTTTCTGTTTCATCAACATTTTCTATTTTTCAACATCCTGCTTCACAATCTGATTAAAAAGTGTTTTTTTTTCTTTTGTCAGATGTTTATGTTGTTGGTTTGAGTCCAAATGATAAAACGGGGGTCAGTGGGCGTGTCTCACTGAACAGAGGCTCAGTGGGCGTGTCTCACTGAACACACACACACGGGGTCAGTGGGCGTGTCTCACTGAACACACAGGGTCAGTGGGTGTGGCCCACTGAACACACACGGGTCATTGGGCGTGTCTCATTGAACACACACAGGCTCAGTGGGCGTGTCTCATTGAACACACAAACGGGGTCAGTGGGGGTGTCTCACTGAACACACACTGGGTCAGTGGGTGTGTCTCACTGAACACACTCACGGGGTCAGTGGGCGTGTCTCACTGAACACACACAGGCTCAGTGGGCGTGTCTCACTGAATACACGCGGTCAGTGGGTGTATCTCACTGAACACACACTCGGTCAGTGGGGTGTCTCACTGAACACACACTGGGTCAGTGGGCGTGTCTCACTGAACACACACAGGGTCAGTGGGCGTGTCTCACTGAACACACCTGCTCAGTGGGCGTGTCTCACTGAACACACACAGGGTCAGTAGGTGTATCTCACTGAACACACATGGACTCAGTGGGCGTGTCTCACTGAACACACAGGGTCAGTAGGTGTGTCTCACTGAACACACAGGGTCAGTGGGCATGTCTCACTGAACACACAGGGTCAGTAGGCGTGTCTCACTGAACACACACGGACTCAGTGGGCGTGTCTCACTGAACACACAGGGTTAGTGGGCGTGTCACTGAACACACACACACGGGGTCAGTGGGCGTGTCTCACTGAACACAGGCTTAGTGGGCATGTCTCACTGAACACACACACGGGGGTCAGTGGGCGTGTCTCACTGAACACACGGGGTCAGTGGGCGTGTCTCACTGAACACACACACGGGGTCAGTGGGCGTGTCTCACTGAACACACACAGGGTCAGTGGGCGTGTCTCACTGAACACACACAGGCTCAGTGGGCGTGTCTCACTGAACACACACAGGGTCAGTGGGCGTGTCTCACTGAACACACACACGGGGTCAGTGGGCGTGTCTCACTGAACACACACAGGGTCCGTGGGCGTGTCTCACTGAACACACACAGGGTCCGTGGGCGTGTCTCACTGAACACACACTGGGTCAGTGGGTGTGTCTCACTGAACATGGACACTGTGTCAGTAGGCGTACCTCACTGAAAACACACCGGGTCAGTGGGCGTTTCTCACTGAACACACACAGGCTCAGTCGGCATGTCTCACTGAACACACACAGGGTCAGTGGGCGTGTCTCACTGAACACACACAGGCTCAGTGGGCGTGTCTCACTCAACACACAGGCTCAGTGGGCGTGTCTCACTGAACACACATGGACCACGGATTCAGTGGGTGTGTCTCATTGAACATGCACACTGTCAGTAGGCGTGTCTCACTGAACATGCACACACGGTGTCAGTGGGCGTGTCTCACTGAACACACACACAGGGTCAGTGGGCGTGTCTCACTGAACACACACAGGCTCAGTGGGCGTGTCTCACTCAACACACAGACTCAGTGGGCGTGTCTCACTGAACACACACACACGGGGTCAGTGGGTGTGTCTCACTGAACACACACGGACCAAGGATTCAGTGGGTGTGTCTCATTGAACATGCACACTGTGTCAGTAGGCGTGTCTCACTGAACATGCACACACGGTGTCAGTGGGCGTGTCTCACTGAAGACACACACAGGGTCAGTGGGCGTGTCTCACTGAACACACACGGGGTCAGTGGGCGTGTCTCACTGAACACACACGGACCACAGACTCAGTGGGCGTGTCTCACTGAACATGCACACACGGTGTCAGTGGGCGTGTCTCACTGAACACACACGGACCACAGACTCAGTGGGCGTGTCTCACTGAACACACACACGGGGTCAGTGGGCGTGTCTCACTGAACACACACTGGGTCAGTGGGCGTGTCTCACTGAACACACACAGGGTCCGTGGGCGTGTCTCACTGAACACACACTGGGTCAGTGGGCGTGTCTCACTGAACACACACACACGGGGTCAATGGGCGTGTCTCACTGAACATACACTGGGTCAGTGGGTGTGTCTCACTGAACACACACTGGGTCAGTGGGCGTGTCTCACTGAACATGGACACTGTGTCAGTAGGCGTGTCTCACTGAACACACACTCGGTCAGTGGGCGTGTCTCACTGAACACACACCGGGTCAGTGGGCATGTCTCACTGAACACACACCGGGTCAGTGGGCATGTCTCACTGAACACACACAGGGTCAGTGGGCGTGTCTCACTGAACACATATGGTCAGTGGGCGTGTCTCACTGAACACACACAGACTCAGTGGGCGTGTCTCACTGAACACACACAGGGTCAGTGGGCGTGTCTCACTGAACACACACAGGCTTAGTGGGCATGTCTCACTGAACACACACACGGGGGTCAGTGGGCGTGTCTCACTGAACACACAGGGTCAGTGGGCGTGTCTCACTGAACACACACACGGGGTCAGTGGGCGTGTCTCACTGAACACACTCACTGGGTCAGTGGGCGTGTCTCACTGAACACACACAGGGTCAGTGGGCGTGTCTCACTGAACACACACGGGGTCAGTGGGCGTGTCTCATTCAACACACAGGCTCAGTGGGCGTGTGTCACTGAACACACACGGGGTCAGTGGGCGTGTCTCACTGAACACACACGGACCACAGACTCAGTGGGCGTGTCTCACTGAACATGCACACACGGTGTCAGTGGGCGTGTCTCACTGAACACACACAGACTCAGTGGGCGTGTCTCACTGAACATGCACACTGTGTCACTAGGCGTGTCTCACTAAAAACACACAGGGTCAGTGGGTGTGTCTCACTGAACACACACGGACTCAGTGGGCATGTCTCACTGAACACACACACACGGGGTCAGTGGGCGTGTCTCATTGAACATTGACACTGTGTCAGTAGGCGTGTCTCACTGAACACACACGGGGTCAGTGGGCGTGTCTCACTGAACACACACACGGGGTCAGTGGGCGTGTCTCACTGAACACACACAGGCTTAGTGGGCATGTCTCACTGAACACACACACGGGGGTCAGTGGGCGTGTCTCACTGAACACACAGGGTCAGTGGGCATGTCTCACTGAACACACACACGGGGTCAGTGGGCGTGTCTCACTGAACACACTCACGGGGTCAGTGGGCGTGTCTCACTGAACACACACAGGGTCAGTGGGCGTGTCTCACTGAACACACACGGGGTCAGTGGGCGTGTCTCATTCAACACACAGGCTCAGTGGGCGTGTGTCACTGAACACACACGGGGTCAGTGGGCGTGTCTCACTGAACACACACGGACCACAGACTCAGTGGGCATGTCTCACTGAACATGCACACACGGTGTCAGTGGGCGTGTCTCACTGAACACACACAGACTCAGTGGGCGTGTCTCACTGAACATGCACACTGTGTCACTAGGCGTGTCTCACTGAAAACACACAGGGTCAGTGGGTGTGTCTCACTGAACACACACGGACTCAGTGGGCATGTCTCACTGAACACACACTGGGTCAGTGGGTGTGTCTGACTGAACACACACTGGGTCAGTGGGCGTGTCTCACTGAACATGGACACTGTGTCAGTAGGCGTGTCTCACTGAACACACACTCGGTCAGTGGGGTGTCTCACTGAACACGCACTGGGTCAGTGGGCGTGTCTCACTGAACACACACAGGGTCAGTGGGCGTGTCTCACTGAACACACATGGTCAGTGGGCGTGTCTCACTGAACACACACGGACCACAGACTCAGTGGGCATGTCTCACTGAACATGCACACACGGTGTCAGTGGGCGTGTCTCACTGAACACACACAGACTCAGTGGGCGTGTCTCACTGAACATGCACACTGTGTCACTAGGCGTGTCTCACTGAAAACACACAGGGTCAGTGGGTGTGTCTCACTGAACACACACGGACTCAGTGGGCGTGTCTCACTGAACACACACACGGGGTCAGTGGGCGTGTCTCACTGAACACACACTGGGTCAGTGGGTGTGTCTCACTGAACACACACTGGGTCAGTGGGCGTGTCTCACTGAACATGGACACTGTGTCAGTAGGCGTGTCTCACTGAACACACACTCGGTCAGTGGGGTGTCTCACTGAACACACACTGGGTCAGTGGGCGTGTCTCACTGAACACACACAGGGTCAGTGGGCGTGTCTCACTGAACACACATGGTCAGTGGGCGTGTCTCACTGAACACACACAGGGTCAGTAGGTGTATCTCACTGAACACACACGGACTCAGTGGGCGTGTCTCACTGAACACACAGGGTCAGTAGGCGTGTCTAACTGAACACACAGGGTCAGTAGGCGTGTCTCACTGAACACACAGGGTCAGTGGGCGTGTCTCACTGAACATGCACACACGGTGTCAGTGGGCGTGTCTCACTGAAAACACACAGGGTTAGTGGGTGTGTCTCACTGAACACACACGGACTCAGTGGGCGTGTCTCACTCAACACACACGGGGTCAGTGGGCGTGTCTCACTGAACACACACAGGCTCAGTGGGCGTGTCTCACTGAACACACACTGGGTCAGTGGGTGTGTCTCACTGAACACACACGGGGTCCGTGGGCGTGTCTCACTGAACACACACTGGGTCAGTGGGCGTGTCTCACTGAACATGGACACTGTGTCAGTAGGCGTGTCTCACTGAACACACACTCGGTCAGTGGGGTGTCTCACTGAACACACACTGGGTCAGTGGGCGTGTCTCACTGAACACACACAGGGTCAGTGGGCGTGTCTCACTGAACACACACAGGGTCAGTAGGTGTATCTCACTGAACACACATGGACTCAGTGGGCGTGTCTCACTGAACACACAGGGTCAGTAGGCATGTCTCACTGAACACACAGGGTCAGTGGGCGTGTCTCACTGAACACACAGGGTCAGTAGGCGTGTCTCACTGAACACACACGGACTCAGTGGGCGTGTCTCACTGAACACACAGGGTTAGTGGGCGTGTCACTGAACACAGGCTTAGTGGGCATGTCTCACTGAACACACACACGGGGGTCAGTGGGCGTGTCTCACTGAACACACGGGGTCAGTGGGCGTGTCTCACTGAACACACTCACGGGGTCAGTGGCCATGTCTCACTGAACACACACAGGGTCAGTGGGCGTGTCTCACTGAACACACACATGCTTAGTGGGCGTGTCTCACTGAACACACACAGGGTCAGTGGCCGTGTCTCATTGAACACACATGGTCAGTGGGCGTGTCTCACAGAACACACACAGGGTCAGTGGGCGTGTCACTGAACACACACACATGGGGTCAGTGGGCGTGTCTCACTGAACACAGGCTTAGTGGGCATGTCTCACTGAACACACACACGGGGGTCAGTGGGCGTGTCTCACTGAACACACGGGGGTCAGTGGGCGTGTCTCACTGAACACACTCACGGGGTCAGTGGGCGTGTCTCACTGAACACACACAGGGTCAGTGGGCGTGTCTCACTGAACACACACATGCTTAGTGGGCGTGTCTCACTGAACACACACAGGGTCAGTGGGCATGTCTCATTGAACACACATGGTCAGTGGGCGTGTCTCACAGAACACACACAGGGTCAGTGGGCATGTCTCACTGAACACACACATGGGGTCAGTGGGCGTGTCTCACTGAACACACACAGGCTTAGTGGGCGTGTCTCACTGAACACACACACGGGGGTCAGTGGGCGTGTCTCACTGAACACACGGGGTCAGTGGGCGTGTCTCACTGAGCACACTCACGGGGTCAGTGGGCGTGTCTCACTGAACACACACAGGGTCAGTGGGCGTGTCTCACTGAACACACACACAGGCTTAGTGGGCGTGTCTCACTGAACACACACGGGGTCAGTGGGCGTGTCTCACTGAACACACATGGGGTCAGTGGGTGTGTCTCACTGAACACACACGGGGTCAGTGGGCGTGTCTCACTGAACACACACAGGCTCAGTGGGCGTGTCTCACTGAACACACACTCTCACTGTAATCCAAAACGTGAACACATGTTTGCAGATAATAGCAACAGCAACTATCTACTACTACTTGGCTTTAACAGCTCATCACTACCAATATACATTTTACCAGGTGTTTCTTAAAAAAGCAGAGTAACTCCATAATAGTGTGAAACTACATTTACACTGCTGCTCTATTTTTCCCAGAATACCAATAAATCGAAATTGTAGAAACTTGCTTTGCTTCAGTACATGTGAAAAGGCTCCTGCAGTCGTTAGTCCTGCACACAATGTAACAGTTAGCACTTAAGAAGCCCATTTGACTGTTTGAAGGAAAAAAAAAACAGCATGATTACAGTTTTTATTAGTTTGCTAATCATCTCTTCTTAAATCAAGTGCAATCAGAGAATTCTCACGTCCGCCAGTCCGGATCCGGATCACCTCCATAATTCAGTGGAGTTTTCCGTGCCCTAATATCTATCTGTGGTGCAAATGTGGTGAGAATCTGTGAAGTAGTTTTGACATAATCCTTAAAAGCCTATAAAGTGGAACATGATCCAGAATCTGGTTCCGGATCACATCTAAAATGTAATGGAGTCTTCCATGGCATAATATGTATCTGTGGTGTAAATTTGGAGAGATTTTGTGAATTAGTTTTCCGCCCATCAGTATATGAATCTTCAGTAAAAATTTCATAACGATGTATGAAAAATTGTGTGAGACAGGCTGTTCACAAAGAGACAAACAAACAAACGGGGGTGAAAACATAACCTCCTCAAACTTCATTGGTGGAGGTAATACTGTACTTGTAAAAGGCTGAGGTGATAAATAATATTTTTTGTAATAGTAATAAATGAATTCATATGGCTAAGACCATATTCATGTAATTCTCTAAAATCAGTGATTTCTAATAACTCTGCCACTGTCTTTGCCAAATCTTGCTTGTGTGATATTGACTCTGGCTACTCAGGTGGACCCTTTAGTGGGATTGCTGTTATATGTAACAAAAATGTACACAGTGATCGACTCATTGTAGTTGGTTTTGTTCCTGCTAATTGTCTGTGTATATATATATGACGGTTTATGACTGGTCCAATAGTTGTAATAAATCTCAGTATGTTGAGGTTATAGATGAACTTCAAGTCATTGTAGATAAGTACTCAGCTCAGGTACCTGTCAAAATCATGGGAGACTTTAATGTTCAGCCCCCATGTCAATTAAACTTCACAAGTACCGGTATAGAAAAGGTGGTTTCAATGTTCACAGTGTATTGTAATATGATTTTCTGGTGTCGTATGATGTGTGTATGTTAGCAGTTGACGTATTATTGAAGCAAAAAGAGTCTTATACTTTCTCTTGTTACTTGTGGTGTCTGCACATGGATAAATCACATGTGCTGCTCCAAAGCTGATGTCAATAATGTTAAAACTTGTCTTATTACTTAGCCTGAGGTTTTTTAAATGTTAGTGATCATTTACCTTTAGACATTGATTTTATTGTTCTAATGAATTCTTTTACACCAATCATTGATTTTAATGTTCATGTCCAGACTGACTGGAGTAACCATGAAAACAATGCAAGTTATTGTAATATATTAGAACAAAATGAATTGTTTAGAGGGGCAGCACAGTGGATTGGTGGTTAGCACTGCTGCCTCACAGCAAGAGGGTTGTGGGTTCAATTCCCGTGGCCTTTCTGTGTGGAGTTTGCATGTTGGGCTCTCACTGGGCACACTCTGTATTTCAGCCACTGGTGTGTACGAGGTGTTGGAGGCAGCTACGATTTTACACGAATTGCATCAATTCCTCCTTCATGCGCTCGTCATCTTAAATCGTGTTATGTTTGAAGGGGCGCTCAAATAGAGTCCAGAATTGTTCTCAGTCAATTTGGAAAAACAGTTAGATAGTTCAAAAATAATTCTGACAATGTTGTCCGTGATACTTCCACAAAAAAAGAAATACTTTGTGTACTTCCTCAGTCCAGTGAAAAATTGCATCAGAAATTTGTCCAGGTTTTCATCCTAACAGCTCTTCTTGCCTCCAGACAACTTATGACGTAGTGGATTTGTTTGTGTGTGTGTGTGTGTGTGTTAGAAGAATTAGCACCGTCAATTAGCTCCTTCAAATCATCGTTCATCATCAAAACAAACTTCACCATGTTTAGCTAAACACTGCCCCACTAGTGTGTCTGTGTGTGTACATGTGGGGTGTGGGGAGGGGTTTGCAGTGTACAATGGTACAAAACGTACAGAACCAAATTTGCACTTTAAATGGAACAAATAATCCATGTCACGTGACATACAAACAACAATCAACTGACAATGGACCCACTCAACCATTACACATTTAAAATGTTCAAGGATTCAAAGGAATTTTATTGTCATATGCACAGAAGAACATGTTCCCTGCACAATGAAATGTGTCTACTGCATTTAACCCATCCTAATTGCCAGTAGGAGCACGTTGCCATTAGGCGCCCGGGGACCAGCTCCAGATGTACATCCCTGCCTTAGTCAACAGCAGGGCTGAGCAAACCAACACCGACCCATAACAAACAACACACACACAACACATAGGCCGGCCCAGTACATAAACATATATTGAAAAGCAAAACACGAGGGAAAAGGAGGAAAAAAAAAAACCCTCATAGCCGCTGCGTTACACAGCTTTGTGCAAGCATTGCTACCTGGCGGTGTTCAAGCTGAAGGTAGTGAAAGAAGCAGAAGAGAAGGGAAGCACCATGTTGCGCAGATTTAGGAGTGGTGTAGGAACAAAGATAAGCTTGCAATCCTGGCCAAAACAGCAAATCGGCTGCCTAGTGGGGGAGGAAACGTGTATTATCAGGACATTGAAGGGGGGGGCTGATAAAATTGTTCCAGGAAAGGAGAACAGCAAGCACCCACGTAACAGGGAAGAGCCTGAAATACGAGGCACTGTGGCAGCATACGCAACATGGAAACCAGAACTTCAGAGCCTCAAATGACTGGTGTTTGACATTTTGTGGAATGACATATCAAGCTGACGATGCACTCATGTTGCTCAGCACCCAAAAGAACTGATGGATAGGTCACTTCGATTGAGACTTTGGCAGAGGAGGACAATGACAGTCCTGGACACCAGCCACAAATTGTGAACTTCATGGATCACTTATGGTTTGTCGTGGCAAAGAGGTAGGACTATTTCACTTTCATTTTACTCTGTTCTCTCAAGAATTCACAATTTCACTACATGCAATATGCCAAAAAAAAAAATCGGGGTGGGGGGGGTTAATAGGGAAGTGGCCTTTAGTAGAGTAAATACGGTAGTCCAAACCTTTCAGTTTCAACTACGTAAATAAACCCAATTATTTTCTGAAATCTTAAATTGAGCACATCTATGATGCTAATTAGCAAACTTGAGTTTCATATTTTGGTTGCAATTCCATTTAATGACACACATTATGTATAAATATAATCTTTAATAAATGGAAAACCAATAATTTGCTTTAATACACTAAAATACAAAAAATAAATATCTGTTGTTATAAGGTTCATGTGCAAAAATAAATAAATACATAAATAATTATTCCAGGCTGTGCTGTGTACTCTTCCACTCCAGTCTGATCAGATCCTGGTCTCCTGTGCATGGTCGTAGTCTTCAATTCTTTCTTTTATATGTGCCAGTTTATGATGAAGATAAAGGCATTTCCTCTTGTCTTTCCGATATCCAGGAAACCACTTCATAAAAAAAAAAAAAAAAAAAAACAGAAATCAAACTGTGGAATTATGTCAATTATGTGGAATGGTGTCAACAATACTGCAATAAAACAGAAAAAAAGTCTTACTTTCTGATAGATTCTGTACTTTTCCAGTACCTGGTACCGCATTTGCTATGGAAACAACAGAAAAACGTGTTAGACACATAAATGTAATCTGTTGTCTGTCTCGTCCTGGAGAGCACATAGTCCAGTCCAAGTCAGGGGATGAATACATGAACATTTCCAAATCACAAAATATGTTTTGGACATAATTTACCTCAATCTCAAAGAAATACAAACAGCACGGTGCTACAGGCAGTTCTCGAAAACTATGTGACCATGCAAGAAGGAGATAAGTGAGGGAAGCCACCAAGGGCAACTCTGAAGATGTTATAGGCTTCTGCGAATGTGACTGAAAAAAAATGGGGACAGTGAAACTTTTGTCTGTTGACTTCACCAGTGACTGAAGGACCATCATACAAGAAAATTGATCAATTCTCAGATGACGTCTTTCATGCTTTGTGGCAAACTGAAGCTGAAAGTTCACATCTTTTGATGATGACCCTTTTCTGTGCCCCTTTTTGTTCATGAGAGAAGTAAATTAAGTCCAAGGCATATTCACTGACTTGGAAATGTTCATGTATCCATCGACTGACTTGTCTTTAGAAAACTGCCTGTGAAAGTGATTATCTGTATTCAGAATAATCCTTACTGTCCAGTTGACTTGAATTAAAGCTAAAAGTCTACAAGCACATCTTGATTGTTTTATTTTAACTCCATTAATTCGATCTAGAGAAATGCAATTCAAAAAACTGTCTCTGTCAAATTTCTTATGGACATGAGAGTCGACTGCTGGTCCAGGCAGCACCTGATAAGCTTCCGTCCCAGGAGGCAGCGAGTCCAGTTCAGAGGTCATCTGAAGAAACCTTTCTGCAGCAGCGGCGATCCGGTCATGAATAGTTTCATATTCATGATACTCAGCGTCAAACTCCTCTTCGTATTTCTGACGCTGCTCCAGTGATGTGATGGTGCTGTATTTGCTGAAAAACCAAAATAGAGCTTATTGAAAGCTGTTCTCCTGCTATCTTTTTTTTTTTACCTTAATCTGTCAACAGAAAATCAACATTATTTTAACGAAAGTGTAATCAAATTATCAACTGAAAAAATAGAAAAAAGACTTAATTTCTGTATAGTTGTACTGCCTGGTATATGACAAAGTCACTTACTGATTACCATTCATGAATAAAATGATTTTTAGACTCAAATGAAAAAAAAATGTTTCTTATGAATATGAACATACTATACTGTACAAGTACATCTAAAAGTAATTTTAAAAGTGCTCCAGTCATGTTCTTATTGGTCAATGAGATCATAGCATCTTTTCATTATTTTGTCAGTGGGTAAAAATGATCAGTCATTCTGGTTGTGTTGCTAATATCTCCACTAGATGACACTGCAGAATAGTTCTGAGTCTATTTATAATGTAGAAGCTTTTCATTGATATATAGATAGTCCTTGATTTGGGTTGTATTCCTATAATGACACTGCAGAACTGTTTTCAGATGTATTTTATTCATAAACTGAAGTTTTTCCTTTTTTTCAGATAAAAATTAATGATTGATTAGGTTTGTATTCCTAATATTTCCAGTAGATGGCGCTGCAGAATGGTTTTATGAGTTGCCATAAAACAGCATGTTTGTTGACCAGATGCACACATGTAAGACATGTGCTTCTGTTTTTTATTTTTGAAGTCACTCAGTAATGTCAGTTGAGGAAAAGTAGGTGAGATTTTTCAAAAACAACTTGTTGATTCTGTCATTCAAACGACATTTCTGCTGCTGATTTCTAAGTTCAAATGCCTCCTGAAATGGAGAATGTACAGTGTGTACGAGGCTGAAACACAACCTTAATGAAACTTACTTGACATAGTTAGGGAGTGGAGTCGCTGAGGTTGAAGTAACCGTAGCTTTCCCTGTGTGACCTGAGGAGCGAAAGAAAAAAACACAGACACTTATGGTGAAGTCAGTCTGCCAATAAGAATGTTGTAAACACCAGCTGCATTAAGTCTAATGGAATTATTGATCAATCTGTGATTAGAGGCCTGATCCAGGGCAGGCTGAGACGTCAGTAACCTGCGAGGCAGGAGGCAACGTTGCCTGCTTTGTCTTGGGGTCAAAGGTCACCCAGATGTGGAGGCAGCGTTACACTCCTGAAACAGGATGAACTGATGAACTGTTCTTTACAGGTTTTGTCAACATGTAGAATTCATTCGGTTCACTGTCCCTGTTCAACCATGTGTTTGTCTTTTTCAACAAGGTTACTCACAAACGAAGCCACTAAGTTTCAACAAACGTGGTGACACAGTTTGGCCTAATGGGGCCTCATTTATGACAGCTGTGCACGCACGAATTAACACATATGTTGCGATTTATAAAAACAAATTATTCGACAAAGTGTTTGTAATATTGATATATAAAAAAGTATTTAGTCAGTCCTTGATTGTGCAAGTTCTCCTACTTAGAAAGATGAGAGAGGTCTAATTTTCATCATAGGTACACTTCAACTATGAGAGACAAAATGAGAAAAAAAAAATCCAGGAAATCACACTGTCGGATTTTTAAAGAATTTATTTGTAAATTATGGTGGAAAATCAGTATTTGGTCAACCACAAACAATCAAGATTTCTGTCAACCATGGCCAAGACCAAAGAACTGTCGAAGGACACCAGGAAGAAAACTGTAGACCTGCACCAGGCTGGGAAGAGTGAATCTACAATAGTCAAGCAGATTGGTGTGAATAAATCAACTGTGGGAGCAATTGTAAGAAAATGGAAGACATACAAGACCACTGATAATCTCCCTCAATCTGGGGCTCCATGCAAGATGTCATCCTGTGGGGTCAAAATGATCATAAGAACGGTGAACAAAAATCCCAGAACTACACGGAGGGACCTGATGAGTGACCTGCAGAGAGCTGGGACCAAAGTAACAAAGGTTACACACTACGCGGAGAGGGACTTAAATCCTGCAGTGCCAGGCGTGTCCCCCTGCTTAAGCCAGTACGTGTCCAGGCCCGTCTGAAATTTGCCAGAGAACATATGGATGATCCAGAAGAGGACTGGGAGAATATCATGTGGTCAGATGAAACCAAAATAGAACATTTTGGTAAAAACTCAACTCATTGTATTTGGAGGAAGAAGAATGCTGAGTTGCATTCCAAGAACACCATATCTACTGTGAAGCATGGGGTGGAAACATCATGCTTTGGGGCTGTTTTCTGCAAAGGGGACAGAACGACTGAGCCGTGTTAAGGGACAAATGAACACAGCCATGTATCATGAGATTTTAAGCCAAAATCTCCTTCCATCAGTGAGAGCATTGAAGATGCAACATGGCTGTCGTCTTCCAGCATGACAATGATCCCAAACACACCGCTCTGGCAACGAAGGAGTGGCTCCGTAAAAAGCATTTCAAGGTCCTGTCATGGCCGAGCGAGTCTCTTGACCTCAACACCAAAGAAAATTTGTTGAGGGAGTTGAAAGTCCATGTTGCCCAGCGACAACCCCAAAACATCACTGCTCTGGAGGAGATCTGCATGGAGGAATGGGCCAAGATACCAGCTACAGTGTGTGCAAACCTGGTGAAGACTTACAGGAAACGTTTGACCTCTGTCATAGCCAACAAAGATTATGTTACAAAGTATTGAGTTGAATTTTTGTTTTTGACCAAATACTTATTTTCCACCATAATTTACAAATAAATTCTTTAAAAATCCTACAATGTGATTTCCTGGATTTTCTTTTCTCATTTTGTCTCTCATACTTGAAGTGTACCTATGACGAAAATTACAGACCTCTTTCATCTTTCGAAGTACGAGAACTTGCACAATCAGGGACTGACTAAATACTTTTTAACCTCATTGTATATATCAGTCTGATGCATCAGACAGATTACTACTTGTAGGAGGTGGCTGGTGGACCACCTGTCTGCCTGGGTTGTTGCCAACTGAACATTCATAGTGTAGTGATGCAGTGTCCTGTGCATCAGTGCACAATCCCAGACCTGACTTTTCATTTTTGTTTTATTTAAAATACATTCTGAAGGGTTTGGTCAAACCAGAAACAGACCTTTGTGGATGTACGCAGAGGACAGGGCTGAGCGGTGGGGGTTTCCAGAAGTCCCATGGAAAGAGCTGCTAGTGGGGTTTGTCCACTGAACTTCATGAGAGGGCATCTGTGGAGCCACAGGCTGGACTGATGTCCTCTGTTTTTTCAGGTCTGGACCATTGGACAGGTCTGACTGTGATGGGCGTTTCCTGGAAAAAAAATGAAGAACATAGCACCTTCAGTGGGACAGTCATTTTAAAATGAGGTGTCAAGAAAAAGAAAAAGGACAAAATATATATATGAGTCACAAAGCAGCAGACTTCTACATTAACTCGGTGGCCTTTCTGTGCCAATGCCAGCACCGTCAAAACACCTGAGTCTCTACTGTACTATGTGCCAAAACCTATTACAAAAACTACAATTCAAAACTCCAAAATGTTTTGCTGTAAAGCTAAAAGCAAAGTATTTCTACAAAACTAACTAAGCATCATTTGTGTGGATGATTTTTTTTGGGGGGGTGGGGTGACACCCACCTACTCAGGAGCCTGCCAATGAGCTGCTTTTCCTCGCTCTTATATCCAGGCCAGTCTGTCTGGACGTGTGTAAAGAGCTCCATCTTCAGACTGTAGCAGTCAGCAGCTGGGTTCCAATTGCTGACCTGAAGGTAAAAAAAAAAGAAAGAAAGTTATTCCAACAGCATTAGACAGAACACAGCATCGTCTCAGAGAGAGTCTGGTTGAGGTTCTGGAAGTGTTGTACAGTCATAAACCCACATTAAAGTTAAAAAACACCATTCTGCCCTCAGTGTCTCTATTGAACTGGATCTATATTGTTTAACTAAACTTTGTTCCTCCAAAATGATACAAACCATCCACTTTAAATTTTCAGACATCAGATCCCAGCTGGAGACACCCCACTGCTCTCCTGTCAAAACACAGTCTTCTCCTCCACAGGTAGTTAACGTACAGCCTTAATTACAGCTAACAGCCGCGGCACCGTCTCCACCTGAAGACCGTTTTGGGACGCCAAAACATTGTGAACAAGATCACAGAAAATACAACAAAAATAAAACTAAATCGACATAATCTTTTGAGATTAGAGTTTTCAGCTGCACAACGATAATCTGCTCGTCAGACCTGTACTATTTGCAGCAGCAGTGGTGATGAGCAGCACTGTAGTTATAAATCCTTGACCAAACATCACCACAGACAAAACACAGCTGAATTTTACATGAAGTTCTTTTATTTATCCAGTGGGATAAATGTTCCTTTTTATATTTTCTCTTCCCTCGTGTGATGTTTTTGAGACATTCTGTTTTCTCAGAAGGCAACAAAGGTATCTGTTGTGTTGTCTATTTGTTAGCTGGACTGCTCAGAACCCTGTCACCCGATGTTCACAAAGCTTGGTGACAGGGTCACACCCTGGACATTCATTTATTCATTTATTTTAATGACAAGACTGACATAATAATGGAACCGATTTTCACAAAACCTTAGGAAACACTGGAAGAACTAACAAAGAACCAACAAAGGAGCAGTACATCATCACTTCAGTCCATTCTTGACACCAAAGACCACCTTCCACATGCGTGGGCAACATGATAAAGTGCTACTAGTTAACAGCTTGGAATACTAATGTGTTGGACCAGGTGTTTTTGGTGTTTGAGGAGGTATGCAGTCATATTAATGTTTCTGCTTGTGGAAGGTATCTTGGCGTTTTCTTTAAAGGTTGCATTTGAAAGTATTTCGTCTCTTGTCAGCAGTGTATTTACACAGCAATGTGCCAGATGTCTCACCTCCTCCAACACTGAGGTCAGCTCAGCCATGTCCTCTGAATCAGATCGCTGTCTCTCCAACCACAGCACCAGATCAGGTTTTTTATGTGGTCTTAAAGCCAGCCGATGAACAATGCATTCCCTCAAGGGGCAGCATGCCACAGGGCTGAGGACCTGGCTCCTCTTGCACAGGGAGTGTTTGCTGCTGCTGCTGCTGCTGCTGCTGCTGCCACGTGAGCCTGGCATTAGACTCCACTTGCTCTGGACCTTTCCAAACTTAGCTGAAATCAAAACAAAAGAGCGCCAGAATGTGAATTTCAACATGAAATTTGTGAAAGATAAGGGCAGATTTCTTTGAACACAGATGAGCAAAACGTAAAAGAAGCACGTAATCTACAGACTGGCCAACATGTCCCTCCTAATCCAAGCCTAAATCCACTTATATAATTCACGTTGAAGAGCAAAGACAGTCAGATCTACACACATCTGAATAGACCCCTTTCCATTCTTCTTTTTTTTTTCTCCTCCTCTTGATGCATCACGCAATGCAATTTTGTTGGGCAGGCACCTGTGAAGCTGAAGCGTGATCGTTCAAAATGTCTTTTAAAAATGATGTAACCACCTCCGTTTTGCACACTATGGGGATTCTTTGGATGAAGTTACATTTGCTCACTTCAATGAGAAGCTGAATGGGATTGATGACATTGATCCTTACAAGGTAGAAAGTGGTCTTGTTGGTCACAGAAACAGCAAAACCAAAACACCAGGGCTCATATGCACATAGCATCCTAAGGCTAAAAGTAGCTCCTAGTGATGTTATTCTAAGAAAAATCTTAGAATTCCTCGAATAGACATTTCTTAGAATTTTCCCTTGGTAAGATGAAAGTTGTCCGCAAAGCACCTTAAGAGAAGCTCCTAAGGTGCCAAACTGGTAAGAGCAGTGAGGAGGACTTTTAAGAAGCCTAAGAGTGTCTTAAGCAGACAAGTTGGTGGAAAGACACAGAGGAAGCAGAGATATTCTCCATATGTAGGATGACAGTGAGTCAGTAACACACTACCAGCTTGATCTACGTAATTATTTTATGTTAATTTACTGTCTTAATGTATTTATAAATTGTTTAGTTTGCTGTTATCATATTCACACATTAATATTATTATCATTCTTCTTCTTCTTATTATTATTATTGATATTTTATTTTATGATTACTTCTGTTTTGTGATTGGATTTTTAAATGGTACAATGGAAATAAGTATTTTCACTTTCTTGTGTCATGCATGTAATTGTAACACATTTACGATTATATTATGTACTTATATTGAACTTATTTATAAACTCACACACACTTTCAACATGTAGATAATCAGCACGTGAATGAGATACAGTCAAACATCTTCAAGCTGTGTAACAATTCATTTTGAGATGAACTGCATGTTTTTGGCACTCTGCCACTAGGAGGCACTCTTATTTTCAGATAACAGGTGGTGAAGGGGCGGCATCAAACACGATACACTTTTCACTTATGGTGACAACATGGTGACACTTGTCACTAAACCAATTAAACTACAAAAACACAATAAATCAATAACACTAACAACACTGTTAAACTAACATGAACTGCAATAACAACATTTAAAACCCCCAAACCCAGAAATCCCATAATGCACTGCAGCACAAGAATTTACAGGTTTAGCAACCAACCCGGCGATCACTCCAAACTAATTATGCTGAGTATCATCATCATGACATTCAATTATTTTCATGATTACACATTTCTTAATGCAGTTAAATGATCGGTTGATTTTACTGTTCATTCATACGTAGGAGCGCAAAGTGCATTTATTTTTTTATTTCCCCTTCCCTTTCTGTGACAACCAATCACTTCTTACACGACCACGTCATACCAAGCAACGGGGTCAACCCCGCCTCCTCACCAAGATAGGAGTTTCTGTCAACTCCTTGCCCAGAGTTGCTCTCAGACACCTCTTGGGTCTCTCTTAGGCTGGGAGTCTTTGCCAGGATATTTTAGGCTAAGTTAGGAGCTCTTTGAGGGGACTTTGAGGTGCACTGGGCATACGGGCCCAGATCAACAATTGAGCTAAATTTCACACTATAAAGATATTCAAACACAATAAATCAAATTTCACTGTTTCTACATCTTGCAATAGTTTGTATATTATTGAATCCAATATTACTTTACTCATTTTATAATTATATTAAAAAAAACCCTACCAGAGATTAAATTTCAGAGCCCTTTGTAATGCTGTGTGCCCGGGTCAGGGTTGACCTCAGCGAACCACAGCCTGTGTGGCACGCTAGAAAGCTCCTTCCTCCTTTCTCCTGGATGTGTAAATGCCTCTCAGGATGTCAACAAATGTTAGTGATGTACTGTCTACATTGATGCTGTTTTTACACCCGAACACCACCCATGAATTCACCACTGTCTCACTGGTGCTCGCTCTATGTTTACATTCTGTGCCTTACGACATGGCGGTGCACTGGGAATCATGGGTAAACATGGCCAGAATGGAAAGGTGTCTAATGTCATGCCAATCTCTCTACTGCTGCCATGCAAATGGTCATTCACAGTGACAAGCTGCTGTGTTGGTGTTAAAAGCTGCATTACTGTGAGTGGTAACCAGTGACGGGCTTGACAGCAGACAGAGGGGCACAGAAACTAAAAGACAGTCTGTTACTTCCTCTTAATTCAACTGGAAGCAGGCAAGCAGGAAATAGTTGTGCTCATACAATCGATATCTGCAGCTGAACTCTGAGCATTATACTGTAGTGATGGTCTGCATCACGCTTCCATTCAGTAAATCTAATTTACATATTTAAATTCATCATGGCTAGATCATTTATTAAGTGCAGCACTGTCAATTTAATAGATAGTGGCACTGATGTCATGACTCAAAGAAGGAGAGGCAGCAAAATAAATAAACAAATAAATGAAACTGCCTGCAAAAAAACCCCACTATAATTACATCTTTAAGTAAAACTTCATCAGCATGAGACTTGTTAGTGTATGATTCTGACAAAACCAAACACACTAATTGTACTAAGAGGCAGGCTGGCACACTGTCCAAAATAATGTGATCAAAATGACACAAATAAAACATGAATAGCTGTAATTCAGCACTTTGATCAATTATGTGATAACTTCCACACCGTATGGCAGTTACCAGCAGGATATCAGCAGGATGCAATCGTTTGGAAGATTTCTGGCAACATGAAAACTCCCTGTTATTTGTCCTTCAGCACTACGTGCTTGGAAACTACCATGTCAACTGAGATGAGAACACGTAACAGGTTGGAGAGAAACACATTAATAAACATCTTACTTGGCCTCCGCTCGATCTCAATCGCTGATCGTTTCTGGCTGGGTTTCTCCATCTGAGACAGGTATTTCCGTGTTTCCTGGTAGGACTGTTCTGTGGCACAAACTGTCATCTTGCCCTGAATGTGGCCCATGCTCTCCAGGTGGTCCGTGTTGTCCCTTTGGGAAGAAGTGAAAAAAGGGGGAAAAAATTTTTTAAAGTTTAAACTTACAAATTCTCTGGTTCAGTTCAGTCAATTAGCCAAATGTAGTTGAGATTCTGCCAGTGCTGCGATAAAACGTGGCATCATATGAGACATGCACGAATGCACACACAGATGCACAGCTGGTTATGCAAATTCCCAACCTGTTTTTCTAAATCATGTCTTCAAATAACAATGTGTCCAGTTAAGGAGGTTAAAACACTGAAAGCAGTTGTGAGTGCTGCTTATCCTGAGACGTACTGCTGAATGCACTGAAAGCTTGACTGTGGGTTCTCGCTGCCATCAATGGACAAGTTGAACCTGATGATTTTTGTGGCATCAGGGTCGTCTGGGGTCAGTGCTGGAATCTTCATGTACTATACAAGAGAAAAAATGAGAAACATTTAGGAAAGTGAAATATGTATGGAAATCATCATCCTCATCATCATTATCATCATCGACCTGTATTTCTCAAAGATATAGTCTGATGTGATGTCGTCTGCAATTTAAGAGCTTAAAAACTGTTCAGGAATTTAATCATGTTAATCAAAGTGGACAGAAACTCTCGTTCATCCTGTCTACAGCTGAGATCGAGCTGGAAAAGGGACTGTTCAGCACATTTGTTGATAGTGTGTCCTAGAGTCAAAAAAAAAAGAAAAAAGAAGTGATTATCACTCATCCTTTCCCTGCATGACAATGACCTTCCTGATGCAGAGGTTGAACCAAGGTAGTACACAAGATTGGTACTTTAAAAACAAAGTTCATGCAGTACTGAAGAATAAGAATGTATAGAAAATAATTATTCATAGAAGACACATCCTCTGCAATATCTTGTAGTATTAACGCTTGTAAATTTAAAGTGGATGTGTGCACATGCTCAATGGATGCTTAAAAAAGAAAATACGTAGACAAACTGTCACGAGTGTGTTCCACCACAAATCAGAACTAATTACATGTTCAAATTCAGAGGCATTATGGGGAGAATGAATAAAGAACTTACCACCTGGTTCTCCTTGAAGCAGATCGTTGGCTTTGATTGTGATGTCTAAGAAGACAGAGAGGAAGAACAAGCTTATTATGAAGTCAGACATCACAGTAAAACAGTGCTCATATTTAACTTGATCAGCTCATAGATTTAAAATGTTAAGCTTTGTTCAGTAGATTTCTCAGTTACAAATGATGCATGGTTGGTAAACTTTCCTCATGAACTATCAAACGGTGCTATTAATGGTCGTCCCAGCAGGCTTTAAAGTGACAACTGTAGTGATATTTAAGTGTACAGCTGCAGGTCACCAACCCAACTCCTGGAGAGCTCCTGCCTTGCATGTTGGACAATGCTATGGTAACGGAATTACAATCACAGCAAATTTTTAAATGTCAAGCTAAAATATGGCTCGATTTTCCTCACTGTAGTTCTGTTTCAGTGGTATAGAGGAGGATTTTCTTTCACCAAAACATCTAATCTAGGTTTGCATCTCAGATGTACCTTCTGGCAAATTGTAGCTGAATTTTCAGGTCTTCTTTTTAAGAAAATCCTCCTCTATATCTCTTCATCATGAAGCTGTATAACTGGTGATACAAAATGTAAAACATGCACTCTGCACAATTTCTCCAATCACAGCCACAGAAACCTACTTCAGGGTTATCCGAGTGTCTTGGTGGCTTTCCTCACTCTTCTCCTTCTTGCACAGTTGCTCAGTTTTTGAGAACTGTCTACTCCACACAGATTTACCATTGAGGCTTTTCAGGTTTCAAATCCCGCAAAACCGGAGAGGTCGCCGCGCTGCGAGATCTCAGTAACATTGAGAATTGCATTGAGACGCTCTGATCACACTTCACTTTAACCGCTGCACACAGACAACACAATTAACATCACAACATAAAACTATTTTTATATTGTGCCTAAAACTCTTGTGAATATATTCTCTGGGTTTTTAGACGCTGTTATTGCGTTTATTTTATGTAAACATGCGAGAATCACAGGCTGTCTCTCCGTTATTTTCAATGGGAGCTGCTGTGAGCTACAATCGCTTCCTGTTTATGTCGTTCTGGGGGAAAGTGAAGTTTGCTCTTTAACGTCTTGATTATTGTTCTTTACAACACTGTTTGTCCTCTTTGTTCCAGACTAATATATATAATATGTCTGAAATTCGGTTTGCGCTTATTAAATTCCACGTAGATTAAACGTAGCAGACACAGATTTTTTGTTATAATTGTTTTAGCAAGTTTTCAGGGTATCATGCAGCAGTCTCTTATTAACGTGATGAAAAGCATAAAAAAATGACATTTTTGTAGTTTAATATTCATTTACAATTGTCATCGTGTGGATTCTCTATGTTGTTTTGACTGCAGCGACTCTCTGGCACGCAAGGAATTATGGGATACGTGAAAACCCCGAATAGAGTGACATACTGTTTGTATTTCTTCATAATTGATGTAAATAAAGTCCAAGACAAATTCAGTGACTTGTAAATGTTCATGTATCCATCCCCTGACTTGTCTGAAGAAAACTCACAATAAAACTGATTATTTACAGGTATTATATCAAAGCGTTACAATACTTATGCAATTTCTCCATGTAATGTGGAGTTGCGTCAGGAAGGGCATCCGGCGTAAATTCAACATGCAGATCCACCTTGGATTTGCTGTGGCGACCCCAAGTGCAAACAAGGGAGCAGCCGAAGGGACTTACTTACTTTACAATACTTATGCAAACCATCATCTTGGCTTTTATATTTTAATTAATTTATATAAATTTGTAGAGATTTGCTTTCAATTTGAGTTTAAGGAAGATAATTATAGAAATTTTTATTTTTTGTATCTGAAGTGGCATAAACAAATTAAAATGTGTGAAATACCAAGATTTCCCATACTTTTGTAGGGCACCTGCTGCAGGCAGACCACCGCTTTGATTGACTAGGGAGCACCTGCCCCCTAGTGGTCTTTTCCAGACACCACAGTCTCATCATCAGCAATGATCAATTTTCGTATGTTATGGAGAATAAAGGTTCAAATAAAATAAATAAATAAATGAATGAATGAATAAATAAATGAAATCTAGGTCCAGGATGCGTCTCCTCCAGATGGCAGATTGTTCACTCAATTTGAGCAGTGAAATTACACAAAAATCATCTTTTAAAAATTTATTTAGTGACTGTAATCCAACATCACAGACTTTTACACCTTTGGGCATTTTTATTCATTCATTTTTCAAAAAACGTTTTACCTTTTAACCTTTTAAAACACGTTCACTTGTAAATGACAAGTAAAATCCCTTCATTTTCACAGCAAAACAAAAAACAGGTAGAGATATTTTCTTCAGAGTTGTTGGGAGTTGGAAATAAAATGGAAAGTCAGGCTACAGTGGTTCTTACCTTCAGGTTCTGATATGTTTCCAGCATCCGGATCGCGCTGTCAGTCAGTTTTACGTGGTACAGACTCTGCTTGGTGTTTTTGCTGATTTGGGTGCTGGAGAGACCATAACTATGCTCTTGCCTCAACGCTGACATTTTCACAACTGCTTCTTCTTCTTAGACTGCTAATAAAATCTGTGTTGACTCCTCAAAGTTTGATTTCTGGCCTCTGTTATATGTTTCTGTTCCTTGCTTCAATTTGTTGTCCGTTCACATGAGCACACAACCACTTCTGAGCACTAACGTCTGGTTTGTTTACTTTTTAACGTGCTCTTACGTCACGCGCAGAGGAGGGCGGGGTGGAGCGTGTGGGCGGAGCTAAAACATCGCGCGTGCAGACGGCCAAAGAAAGAAAGAACCTACTTTTGATTCAGTAGACTGAGCACTCCCTGACTGTTTTTGTGCTCTGAAAGTTTCCAGGCTGCAATCAGTCCTGGTCTGAACACCCCCCCTACAAACACTGGTCCTCTTTTGTATATGATCTGTATATAACACTGGATCGCTCATTGGCCCACACACACACTCCATACAAACAACTGAAGCAACCGGGCGGCCATCTTACCACTCCCAAGTTATGTGGCCCGCACATAGACAGCTTATTAGAACGTCAACAGTTTGGAGTAATAACTGAGCTGATTCTCTCATGTCCTTCTTTTTGTTCTCCAGTTAATGTAACCTTCGTCCCTCCTAATCTATGTATGCCATGATTAGCTATTTGATTTATTTCCTTTCCCACTGGGACAAAATTCAATTGTAAAATAAAAAAAAAGATGATTCTTTAATCAAAGTTTATACAAGCTTTGTTTAATCATCAGCAAGCTTATATATATATATATATATATATATATATATATATATATATATATATATATATATATATATATATATATATATATATATATACAGTGGCGGTCCTAGAGTGATTTACTCTCCGGGCGAAACCCCCTGCGTGCACCCCCCCCCCCCCCCGCGCACACTAACATGGCCACCACCTATGCCCCACCACCCATGAAAACACTAACTTCGTCCAGAACACCCACAAACCCACAAATGAACTCACAACAGCTATTTTCAAGAACAAATTTCCGGTTTTAATGACTACTGCAATAACAAACACAAAGAAATTGGCACAGTCTAATGTGTCATCATCCATGGACTTATCTGCAATGATCATCTCAGAAGTTTGCAGGAGGGCATGATAATTGTTTGCCACAGTGCTCACTATCCGTGATGTGAAATTCCATCGAGTAGGAGCATTTCTGTGCAACCTTGAGCTGCCTGCAGACTCAAGAAAAGACATCCTCTTTGTGGATTTTGAGAAAAATGTGGCAAACCCAGAGAGTGATGCAAAAAATATTCTGCACTCAGATAAGCATTTAGCCCCCTGAGACAGAACCAGATTCAGTCTGTGTGCACAGCAATACACAAACATTGCACTGGGGGCTGTTGCTTTAACTTTGGCCTGCAAACCATTGAGAGCTGAAGCCATGACAGCAGCCACGGCTTCTTCGTAAGGAAGACAATCAAATGGCTTCGCCAAAATCTGGTCCACAACATTCAAATTTTCTGCCATTATGTGCAGCTTGCTACCTAGCTAGCTCGCTAGCTGGGACTGGCGCGAGGCTAGTGTGAAGTTTGTCCGCCTGTGAGTGCTTTGTGACGGTGAAGGAGCTCAGCACCCGCTGCTCGGTAGGGACAGAAACTGCGATAGAAGTCAGAAACAGTGATAGAAGTCAGTCTCCAAACACAAGCAGCTACACAAAAACACACCAGAAATAGAAGCTTGATTTGTCGCTAGTCATTTTTAACAAAGAAAATGCCGCTAAGAGGATTAGGAAAGTCTCCGGTTCAACTCAGAACAGAATGAAAATTAAAAAATGCTCCCACGGATGTTTACACTAAAAGATCGCTGATTCGCTCATTTCGCTGTCAATCAAAAAGGGATTCAGCCTCAGACAGATCATCCAGTCATCATGCAGAAGCTGAGCGTCCGGGCCAGCCGAGGCCAGCCCACTGCCCCATAGACCTCCAGACACGCTGAGTGTCCGATGGGCGGGACAAAGCCCAGCATTTATCCAATGACTCGTCTCATTTTGCTGCAGTCTTTGTGTCGCTATTGAAGTCTGTGGACGCTCAGCGTCCACACTGTTTAAAGCACTGTGAAGCTGCGGGAATGAGTGAGGGGAAAGCTGCTTCATTACCAGTGATAAGAAGCTGATTCTGAACAAAAGTTGAGCGTGTTGTAACCACGAACCCCCTCCGTCAGGACAACCCCCCTCCACCCCGTTTTTTTTTTCCCCGCACGGTCGTGCCCCCCCGCGATGCCGCCCCGGGCGGCTGCCCGGTCGGCTCACCTCCAGGACCGCCCCTGTATATATATATATATAAACGCAACACTTTTGGTTTTGCTTCCATTTTGTATGAGATGAACTCAAAGATCTAAAACTTTTTGCACTTACACAATATCACCATTTCCCTCAAATATTGTTCACAAACCAGTCTAAATCTGTGATAGTGAGCACTTCTCCTTTGCTGAGATAATCCATCCCACTTCACAGGTGTGCCATATCAAGATGCTGATTAGACACCATGATTAGTGCACAGGTGTGCCATTACATTTAAAGGTTCTATAAATAACATTTTAAAACACTAATACAGCAGCCAACAAATATTGTGTTTGTTGACTTTGTTGGTGTGATGCTGAAGTGCTGTGAGGAGATGTGATCATCTTCTAAATATGTTGTTGATGATGGAGCGTTTTGAAAGCTTCTGGACTGAACTCTTGGTCACTGTGAGTAAATCAGACCGTGTGCTTCTGTCCTCTCAGTGCACTCTGGATGATGCTGCAGACGTCTCAGGGGTCCAGGTGGAGGGGCTTCAGATAAAGACTCTGAACATTAAGGACCAGCAGCTGCAGAAGATTGTTGCAGCCAAGGTAAAGTGTTTGAGAGCCATCAGTTCTCACAGCTTTCTTCATCTGACACTTTTTACCCACATCCATGTTGTGTGTGCAGCCACTCCTCACCCTATGGGCTCTTTATTCACCTTTCGTGTCTCTAACTGGCTCCTTTTTCAGGTGATCACTGCAGAGGGGGAGATCAGAGCCTCTCAGATGCTGAAGGAGGCCTCTGTGGAGCTCGGCGACTCTCCGTCTGCTCTGAGACTTCGCTACCTCCAGACCATGGAAATGCTCGCTGCTGAAAAGTCTGTATCCATCCAGATGGACCCTGAGATGATCACTGATATACTGAAGGTCAGCAAAAAAAAACCCAAAAAAACAGAGTTCCAGGGTTCACTGGCTGTGATTGGAGATGCTTCAATCAACAACCTTTCCAGTTGCTTCAGCAGTCACAGCACAAAGACTTTTCCTGCTGGTCTTTTTCCTGCTTGGGTTTTCTCTGCCCCTATTTCTTTCTCTTGTTGCTTGGTGGTGGGCATTTCCCTATGTCTGGCCACACCCTTGTTCTGTTGCTTTTCACACAAACCTGTTTCTAATCCATAGGTGTAGGAGGTGGGGGGGGCAGCCGCCCCCCTAGACTCGGCAAAATGCTCAAATTCGGGCAGATGGGCTGGGAAATTCTGGCATTGGCCATGTTAAGGAAAATATGTTTATGTCTAAAAAATATTCCAAAAGCCAAGAAAAAAAAATGATGAAGAAATTTTACTTGAAAATGTGATGACCATCATCAGTGTAGAAGTAGAACAGATGTCTTCAACTCTATAGAGTCTAGTGCCAGGGTCTTGGGTTGTAAATGCCAGCATGAAGTCCACTCCTTCCAGTCCAAAGCCCAAGCAGTGCTGCTTTCTGTTGGATAGTAAGAGAACTAAAGGCCTCCTGTGGACCAACCAAAGAGGTTATACAGTGAGGAAAATAAGTATTTGAACGCCCTGTAGGTGGGAAAACCTGCAAAACTGACAGGGGGTCAAATGCTTATTTTCCCCACTGTACAATGTGCTCTGCAGTGAGGTCATTTTCATGTTTAATAGGCCATAGTCTAGCTCTGATGAAGAGCTTAAAATCTGACTTCCGTTCCAGTATCATGGGAAATACTTTCTATTGTGGTTTTCTTTAAGTTAAATAGTTAAACTTTGTCCACAAAATGTTCCACAAGCAGGCTCTCTGCAGTTAGTCAGAAATCGCCTTCTGAAGTTGGGAGATTTATTAAAATTTGGACATTTTGGCCTCTGAAAGCATTTTTAACCATAGTTATCTCCAAAAATAATGAGGCTAGACACTTGAAACTTAAGCGGCATATAGACAATCCTACAAATATTGTATATGTGGAAAATTATGCAGACAACAGTACTTGTTGTGAAGTGATCTTATTGTAAAAATCAACAATTCAGAGATTTCGCTGCCATGGAAATAAGCACTAATGGGGGCCTAATTTTACACATACAACATTTCAGATTAGATTAAATAAATAACTGACAAATTGCTCTATATAAGTTCCCAACATTTTTTAATTTCTCGAGTAAAGACCCCGAGGTTAATTTTCTAAAAAATGTTCTAAAAAAAAACATGGGAAATATATATATGTACAAAATCAACAAGCAATATACCACAATTTCACACTAAAACTACCTTGCTCATTGAGTAGAATATTACTAACAAACTATTTTCAATTCAGTATCATATCAAAAGTAATAATAAAATCAGCTGAATGTATATATTTTGGATGCAAAACAGTCTAGATCTATCAGCTAACGTGTTGTTCAATGTCAGTATTAGGCACAGTGAAACCTGAAAGAAATGTACAATACTCATAATAGTTATATAACTTTTGTCAAATGAATAAAATCCAAACTAATCGATGATTAAATGAGTTAAATTTTGTGGTACAGGGGTCCAAATAAAAATATATCAGCTAACAATGTCAATTAGGCTCAATCAAATATGAAAGATATAACCAATACTTATAATGTAAATTTGTCAAATTAATGAAATCTAAACTGATCAGTCATAATCACTGTTATCAGGAATGTCCTCTTGGTCAGCTACTCTGGACACATTATTCTTACAGTTCTTGCAACCACACAACTTGGTGTAATTCAGGTTGGATGATTTACAGCTACATCGCTTTGAAGCACATTCTCCTGACTTACACTTGCAGCTAATGAGCTTTATCACTTCTCTAGGAGCAGGATCAGTGTTCATCCAATTGATGGATATTCCATTTGCATGGATATTCCAACCATGACCTTCTGGTGATGGAGCACATATCTTGGCCTGCAGAGCACGACGATGTATGGCAGCTTGATAGTATGCAACTTAAGAGCATCAGCAGTAGGAGGTAAACTTTGCTTGGTTGACTTCCCAGTGACACGAAACACACAATACCTGGCATCAGTAACACTTTCCAAGTCCTGTCCATACAGTTTGCATACAAATCTTTCCAACGTGTTCAGTGTCTTGGCATCAATATCAAAGCTTCCTCCAAGGTCACAAAATGCTTTGATGAAATCCTGGTCACTGATGGCAGTCTTGAATGCTTTTTCTTTCCTCTTCCCATAGAAGGAACTGACAGAATCACAACCAGTGAAGACATGGAGACCAATAACTGAACGGCACAATTCTACACAATTCTGTTGGCAATCATTTGGAGATTGATTATCCTTAGTTTGTTTCTGGTTCCAGTGAGGAAGTACAACTCAGCTTGTACTGAGGCATTGTGTGCTAGTGCCATCACTACGACGTCAGTATCAGGACTCTTTATGACAATATGCTTATAACAGTTAGAGGCATGTTTAGCATGAAGAAGTCAAATATCTGCCTCTTCATGGTCACAGTAGAGTTCCACCATCTCCTTTATGGATGACTGACCATTTTCTATGCATATAGCCTGGCAAACTGTCATAAGCCAAATACATATCTACTTTCCCTGGGACATTTCGGTAAGAGGCATTTTTCCAGCAGGAACAGAGGAATTTCACTAGATTTTCCTTGTTAGAACCATTACCAAGAAACTTTTTCCACTGTGTCGAGATCTTCTGGTCTTTTCCATAGATTTGGATGATCTGAGCTCCATCACTGCTCCCCCTGTCCCTCTCAGGATTCTTTATGCTGACATCAGGGTAGTTATCAGTGATAAAGTCAACACGGGAACTCTCGTACTTCCTGGCTACTGACACTACTACTGACAAGACCACATCAGCTAGTTCGCCAAATGTACTTGGTAAAGGTTTCTTGAGTGACTGGATAACGGCCATACCATCAATCATGACAGCATTACCAGGAGGAACTGACTGTACAATGGAGTCTGGCTCTCGGGATTCTAATATCTTCAGCATGTCAGCCTTTGTAGTCTTTGAGAGAGTCCCATCAACATTTGCCAGTGGAAAGGAAAATGGTCCAAGGGAATATGACAGGATTTCACGTAGATTTATATCCCTATTCTGACTGATGATAAGAAGTCTTGAAAAGAGTGCTGTGTCATTTTTCAGCATAGTTTCTTTTCCTGATTTCTTGGGTTTTCCGATCTTGACCTGGTCACTAAAGGTTTTAAGCTTCATGGATGGAATGGATGAGAACATGTCCTTATTATGTTTGACCAAGCGTTCCTTCATGTAGGTCTGGACTGCAGTTTCCCCCTTCTTTTCAGCATCAAGAAGATCATTCTTCACATCATTTTCAGCCGTAACACCAGAGCTGAGAGAAACAAGTTCATCATGGTCATCAAAGGGATTAATCATATTCTGGACTGTGTTCATCACTGACAGGGTTGCTTCTTCGTCTCTCTTTATCTTACTTCTGTCAAACTCTTTAGACGTTCGAGTGTCATGGGTCAGACCTGCCATCATCTCACACTGTCTTGTTATAGCTGCCTTCTCTGGTTGTGCAAGGATCCATCTCTGTACAGAGCCTGGTCTCAGGGTTATACCTTTGACACTGCCTTTTGTTTTTGAGTCTCTATCAACAGTTTGTTCGATGGCCTGATCACAAGCGATTGATGAGAACGACTGCGTACCTTGGCATTGAACAGTCCAGTTACCAGTGTCTGTTATCAGCTGATGACATTCAGGGTGGGTGGAGGGCATGTTTTTCCATTTCTAGTCAATATGCAGGGAGATATCTAGCATAGTTAATGCGATCATATGCAAAGTACCATGGCATCATCTTCCGTACTGCAGCAAGGTGGAGCTTCCAGTTTGATGTTTGTGTGGCACGGATGAACATGAGGAGCAGCTAGATCATGTCTAGGTAAGATGACCACAGTTTGAAGGTTGGATTAGTCTGGCTCTCCCTCTCAATGTAGTGTGAATAATCATTCTACATTTCCATAGTTGCAGCAGGTTCCATAGTCTAGTATGGATCCTAATCTATAGTGGTTCAGCAGTTCCAGTGTAACACCCTCATACCGATCTGCTCTATCTTGTGTTAATGAATCAAGAAACATAGCCAGTCAGATTCGTTGCATTGCTTCAAACATCAGCTTATGTGCTCTCATGGAACGGTTGTAGTGGTGACCCGATAGAACTCCATTAACTGAACCTGGTGCAACTAACCCAGACTCGACAAGAATGTCTCAGAGACTGGCGTCTTGGTACCACTTTCCAGTAACACCAAGGAATGACATTATAGTGTGAAGTTCACCAAGCCGCACGATAGTCCTCTTTGTAAGATTGCTATCATTCCACCGAATCTGCTGGGCTTTGGCATATATTGCCTGATCAAAGACAAGCACCACTGTATCAAGTTTTAGCATGTCAGCCAGGTTAAGGGTACGCTTGAATATAGTCTGTACTGTAGCCATTTCAGTTGGTGAAGCTTCAATCACAGGAAGATAGTACAATGCTGATTTTGGATGTACAACATTGTCAATTGATATGTTGAAACCTGTCCAACCAGGGGTTGAGTTGTCTCTCTCAGATGTCCTTATAGACTTGATAATGTTGTAGATATCATCAAGCCGCTTTGCTTCTCCCAGCAACTGATCATCAATATCAGTCTCTGGTGACTGAGCAGAAGTCACTTTTGGACCGACACATTTTTGCTAATGATAATGTTCTAACATCATGGGTACCGGGACAAAGGCACCTTGAGTCTTTGATATGTATGGACGATTCTGTTCTGTCAGGCTCACCGAAACTGATGGCTGCACCATAATGCCATTTGTATGATGTGTAGTACCGGCACCTGAGATGGTTTCCTCAGAGAAGTCTATGTTATCCCAAATGAAGACAGTAGGAACGTCTCGACTGAAGCCCTTGGGAATTACATTCTCCTGTTGTAGCTGTAGTTGTGCTAAACTAGTTTCAAAGTTCATGATGCTGTTGAAGGATGCAGTATGACCTAGGTTATTCAGTATCTTCAGTACTTGAGATGAGCCTGTTAGATGCCGAACTGTTAGTCCAAGAGCCAGTGATTTAGGCATTTCTTTATAGCCATCAGAAGCAAAATAAACTATATCTTGGCAAATGGACAAAAGCTTGAGTTCTGTCTGGCCTGACACGTCATTAAGCTCACCCAATGCAGGATCTTCTGATGCACCCACTATCCATGCGAGGAGGTTGAAAAGTTCTTGAGGCACAACACTACGGACATTGTTGAAAGTAAAGTCCTCAGAAGTAGGAGGCCATGTACACTGAATACCAGGCTTTTGTTTAACAGCATTCCTGAGGGCAATTCCAGCTGAATACAATGTGCTTAGAAGGTCTCGTGGCTCTCTGTATAATCTTGGTGTGGTATGCTCTGGGCTGTCTGAGCCATTGTCTGTTTCTGAAGATCCTAACTCGCTTTCAGACATAGAGTGTAACTCCTCAAAGACAGTCCCTGTTGAAAGTGTTTCAACATACACAAGTTCACTCTTATTTCTGAGACTAGGCCGGTGAAAGGTGATCTGAGGAAAATCAGATTTAATCCTGGACTTCAGCTGGTCAGATCTGAAATGAAAAGGAAGTGGTAAGTATGATTTACAATTATACATACTTTATAAAAAAAATCCTAGTGAAAAGCCCATTAATGAAGTCAAATTTTTGAAGCTAGATTTGCATATGTGGAATGGCAATCTATAGCAGCGGGGAAGAGGGATTTCTCAGATGTCAGAAACAAGCAATTTTCTTAGAGGCCTACATGTATATCAAAGTTAATTTGATAACAAGAATCTTTGCATGACCTTGGAATTGAGAAAGGCCTTGAGTCATTCAGTGAAATTATTATTTTGTAAGAATATGCACCTGTAATTTGAAGCATCCAATGACTCATGATTCTGGACAGTTTTCTTGAAGGTCTTTAGAAGAGTGGTCATCTGGAAAATTTCTTGGTTTTCCAAAATCCTCTTAAAAATCACAGCATCACAGAAGACCTTGTATGAGGCATCAAATGACGACTTCCGCCCACTGTAAAATTCATAGTAGACAATGTTACTTAGGAAATTACATAGTTAAGATTTTAGCAATATCAAAGGAAAATAAGACGCAATTAGGACATTAAGTTAACTTTCTATCAACTGTATTGAAGCTATTGCTACTAAGATACAAGATAAAATTATGCATTGCAGTTACCAAAATAGGGGATCATCAGTGCTATGTTCTCATTAATACATACCTCACAGTTTCAGGTTGATTCTTGGAAAGGAAGCGAGTATATGCTCTATAGCAGCTATAGTGGTACCGAGCCTCGACTGCCACACAATCTTTGCCACGAATCTGCATCAGAATAGATTCATCATGTTTCAGTTCTGCTGCATCACGGAGTCGTCCTGGAAAAAGCAAATAATGCACACATAAATAGTCTGACTAGAACATGTAATTTTATGCATCATTTTAAAGAAATTGTTTATCATATTTTGCTAGATTTTCAAAGCATTCTATAACTTAAATAAAACATGTATTATAGTAGATAGACGGGAACCGAGACATTAAATAAGTACACATTAAGAAATTTTAAAAGAAATCATTGACCTTGAGAAACATAGGAATAAGAGGCTGAACGTGCCAGTGATGCAGACTCACACCAAAGAAATTTTTCTATGTCATCAAAATGAAATATACACCTACCACAACTTTCTGTCTCTGCTTTGGCTAACTTATCCTTAACTCTTTTCCCCTTGACTGTAACATAATTTTCCTTTTTCTTGCAGATCAAACAGACTTCAGGTAGAACTGCTGAAGAACTGTGGATTTCACTTTTTGAGCGTAATCTCTTTGGCGAAGGACCAACACACTCTGAAAATAGAATTTCAATAATAGTTTAATTGAACTGAAGCTTGGACAGGGATCCTGCAGGTTTTCGCCTATATCACTACCAAGAATAATGAATAGGGCCTAACTGGATGCCTTTTTACTGATGAATAATAAACATACATGTACATTAATAAAGGCCTACATGTAATTTGTTTTGTATAATTTCCTGTCAGCCATACAACTGTATAATTACTTAGCAAGGCCTATGTATGTACAATTTAAAACTGAGTCTAACCAGGATGGTCTGCGGGCTCTCCAAAATTGGATTTGTTGTGTTTGTTGGAAGATATTTATTTACTATACAAGTACTAATATAGGCCCCTAATAAACAGACTACCTAGGCCTAGGTAGCTGGTTAAAATGGGTAGTAGGCCTACCCATTCATTCAAAATGATCTATTCATTAGATTAGTTTACCTATTTTGAATGACATTCATCATATTATTCATTCAGTTTTCATTCATTAGCTCATTCATTGTAGGCCTCGATTGACTTTTCATTCATTCACACACAAGAACATTTTTCACAAAATAAAATATGACTGCAAACCAGCTTACCAGAACCACCTGACGATTTCTGTTTTTCTTGTCTTTGCTTAGCATAGAACAGCTGTCTTTTGTCTGTGAAACGTTTGTAACATGAGGGATGGTAGTGGGGTAGGGTTTCCAGTTCATTATCCAACGTGTGCACGATCAGCAACACGACATTGCTCTCTCTCCCTTTCAGCGATAACCACTCTTTGGCGATCCTCCTGAATGTCTCCCATCTTGCTTGAGTTAGGACACAGGTTTTCTTGCTACAGTTATCCAAAATATGCATACAACAAGCAGGAATTTCTGGATTTGCATCTTGATTGTGTGATCCACGCCGCCGCTTTCTACAGGGTGCCGCCATCTTTGTTTACAAGCAAACCGACTTACTGACGTCATGTGTACCTACCTCAGGTCTACTATGGGTCAGGATCGTCTCTCATCATTAGGACTTCTGTGTATTGAAAGAAGCCACACCAACAGAGTGGACATCAACAGTATTATTGATGTGTTTGGTAGAAAGAGGGGAAGGAGGAACAAAATGTTTTTCTGATTGATTACAATTTAATGTTGTCTTACACTATCTTGATACCCTTTGCAGAAGTAATCACTTGAGGTAGCTTTTGAGTCTTGTCTTATACAGCTGTATATGATAATTGTCAGGCATGTTTTTATTTAATACTCGTACTTGATTAGGTTTGCCTTTTCAGGATATGTTATTCCCATTATAAATCTCTTGACAAGTGTTGATACTAAGTTGTGAACAATGTTGTAACAACTACTTTCATGTGTTGGTCTTGAGGGAGGTCTGTTTTATACACTCTCACCGCAATTTATGTGTATGCATGTAGACTCTGAATACAGAATATAATGACCTAAAATGTTGTCAGACTTATTTTTGCAATTAATGTAAACAATCAAACTGCTATTTGGTCACCAATATTAATATAAATATGGGTATATAAATATATGTAATTTAAAGAGTCATGGGGGTTTCTGAAACTCGGTCAAATTTGGTGTCGCCCCCCCCAAACAGACCCCACCTCCTACGCCTATGCTTGAAAGTATCTATGTTGTACCTGCGGCAGCCAGGTGAAACATCATTGTCCCCTCTGCCTCCCTCTCCTGTATGCAGGATCATGCACACAGAAACATGCCACATGGCCAGAATGTAGAAACTGATGCTCCCTCACAATGCTAGTGATAGTCCTCATCTGAGTCTCACTAAGGGTCCAATCTCAGTGGGCTGTGACAGCCTGTGAATGGCAATTGTGATGGAAATCACTTGATTTCACGTGATGTTTTCCTGGCTGGCAACTTCCCTCACTTCACTCACAGGGCGTCGCCAGTGTTGCGCCTGGATTTAGAATTTTTCAAAGATGGCGAAGCTACAAGGCTCCTCCCAGAGCCATCACTGGTGTCACAAGCTGTAGGGGAGCATGAAACAATAGAGGAGATGATCAGAGAGGAACAGCCACTGCTGCCAGAGCCTGGCCACAGTTGCAGGATATCTAGACTTATGCAATTAGTGTTTTTTTTTCTGCTTTTTTAATTAAGGCGTACAGCTCTGCTTGAGTGGAGCACAGCACTGTGTCTCTCTGAGGATGTGCGGTGGGCGTTCTTTGACATGCTTGTTGTGAGGAACACAGGAACAGGCAAGAAATATGATGACATACTTTCATTAAAGGCACACTGCTCATATCCAGCTCCAACAGCGCACATACGAGGTCTGTTAGAAAAGTATCCGACCTTTTTATTTTTTGCAAAAACCATATGGATTTGAATCACGTGTGATTGCATCAGCCAAGCTTGAACCTTCGTGTGCATGCGTGAGTTTTTTCATGCCTGTCGGTTGCGTCATTCGCCTGTGAGCAGGCTTTGTGTGAGCTGTGGTCCACCCCTCTCGTCGGATTTTTATTGCGAATAAAATGTCTGAACGATTTGGAGCTTTGCTGCATCAAATTTTTCCAGAAACTGTGAGAGACCTCCAGGTGGACACCATTCGGAAAATTCAGATGGCTTTCAGAGACGATTTTATGGGGATTACACAGATTAAGGAGTGCTCCAGCCACAGCGTCTGAGAGCGCAGCACACTCTGAGCGCCGATCGACAGGCTGAAACCCTGCTGAAACAACCAGATCATTTCCAAAGTGAAGGCTTTGTTGATCCGGGACGACGTCTGACTTCCACAGAAATGGCAGAAGACGTAGACATCTCCACTTTTTCAGCACATTCCACTGTTACAGGAGTTTTTGTCATGGAAAGAGAAGTGGAGGGATGCGCCACAGAGCCGCTCCGTGTTGGTCTCATAGGACAACTTTCAGATGGCTTTCAGACGGCTTTCGGTGGCTTTTCAGTCGTGTGACTATCCGAGAAATTGTGAATGAGCTGGACATGCCAGAACATGTCCTGTGAGGCTTCATCATGGCGTTGCTTTGCGCCATGCGGCTCCGTCCCGACGCGTGAATTGTGAAGTTCAGTGAATGCTGAACTGCATGAATTTCCTCACAGATGCCATTTGCAGGCTGTCACAGCCCAGTGAGATACTAGCCCAATTGCTCGTTTCACAAAAAGTCACTATAGCAGTACCCAAGGATCCTCCAGAGAGACTTAGTTGTCACCTTAGTTCACTCATTAGCATCTAAGTATCACAACCATGTACTAAGACATGAAGACCATTAAACACATTAAATGTGCACCATAGTACATTAGAAAAGTCTGTGAAATTAATACACAAGTTTTAGAATTTGTATCATGCCTTTATTGTATTTTTGTATGCATGTTCACCCTCTTTTTGAATTTAAGGAGGTGTGTTGTTTAACGCAGTGGATGGAGCCAATGGTGGGTTGCACACCTCCCCACTCAGTGTGCTGTCTATATTCACCCTTCTCAAGGAGGTACTGGCACCCCCTGTAGTTGGGATGCTCATAGAAGATCCAGGCACCTTCAAAAACCTTGCAGGAGTGGACACTGTGGCTGTGCCAGCACTCCTGAAAGGCTGGGATGTTGTCTGTGACATCCAGAGACTGGCCTTCAAAGTTGGGCATCTCCCAAACCTTCAGCCTCCATGAGTTCCCCACCTACAGTCCAAGAACACAAATGTAAAGGATGCATTAAAGACCTAATTAAGCATGCAGCAAAGAGATGAAATAAAAAGCACAACCCCAATTCCAATGAAGTTGGGATGTTGTGTAAAATGTAAATAAAAACAGAATACAATGATTTGCAAATCCTCTTCAACCTATATTCTATTGAATACACCACAAAGACAAGATATTTAATGTTCAAGCTGATAAACTTTATTATTTTGGTGCAAATATTTGCTCATTTTGAAATGGATGCCTGTAACACATTTCAAAAAAGTTGGGACAGTGGTATCTTTACCACTGTGTTACATCACCTTTCCTTCTAATAGCACTCAATAAGTGTCTGGGAACTGAGGACACTAATTGTGAGTGTCATGATTGGGTATAAAAGGAGTATCCCCAAAAGGCTCAGGCATTCACAAGCAAAGATGGGGAGAGGATCACAATTTTGTGAATAACTGCGTGAAAAAAAATAGTCCAACAGTTTAAGAACAATGTTTCTCAACATTCAATTGCAAGGAATTTAGGGATTCCATCATCTACAGTCCATACCATAATCAGAAGATTCAGAGAATCTGGAGAACTTTCTACACGTAAGCGGCCAGGCCGAAAACCAACATTGAATGCCTGTGACCTTTGATCCCTCAGGCTGCACTGCATTAAAAACCAACATCATTGTGTAAAGGATCTTACCGCGTGGGCTCAGGAACACTTCCGTGAAAACCATTGTCAGTTAACACAGTTTGTCACGACATCTACAAGCGCAAGTTAAAACTCTACTAGGGCTGAAACGATTAATCGAGTTATTCGAGTAACTCGATTACAAGCTTCGAGGCAAAGAATTTGCCTCGAAGCTTCGTTTAATTCATGTTGCCAGCTCCCGTATCATTGTTTCCCCCGGACTGTAATAATTGCCGGACAAAACTTCATGCGGCGCAATCTAGTTTTCTGGCGATGGCGGAAAATGAATATACCGGTGTGCGTAAAAGGCAGAAAATGTCTAAAGTTTGGGATCATTTTACACTTGTAAGGCAGACAATATAGTGCAATGTATACACTGTAAAGCGAACCTGGCCTACCATAACAGTACTTCGTCAATGCTGCAACACCTCATCCAAAAGCATCCTCACGTGAACTACTGCACTTCTCCAAGCGGACTCGGAGCCATTAAAAGGTAACGTATTTTACGATTGTTAACGTTAACTGATCAATCAATCAATCAATTTTTTTATATAGCGCCAAATCACAACAAACAGTTGCCCCAAGGCGCTTTATATTGTAAGGCAAGGCCATACAATAATTATGTAAAACCCAACGGTCAAAACGACCCCCTGTGAGCAAGCACTTGGCTACAGTGGGAAGGAAAAACTCTCTTTTAACAGGAAGAAACCTCCAGCAGAACCAGGCTCAGGGAGGGGCAGTCTTCTGCTGGGACTGGTTGGGGCTGAGGGAGAGAACCAGGAAAAAGACATGCTGTGGAGGGGAGCAGAGATCGATCACTAATGATTAAATGCAGAGTGGTGCATACAGAGCAAAAAGAGAAAGAAACTGCATCATGGGAACCCCCCAGCAGTCTACGTCTATAGCAGCATAACTAAGGGATGGTTCAGGGTCACCTGATCCAGCCCTAACTATAAGCTTTAGCAAAAAGGAAAGTTTTAAGCCTAATCTTAAAAGTAGAGAGGGTGTCTGTCTCCCTGATCTGAATTGGGAGCTGGTTCCACAGGAGAGGAGCCTGAAAGCTGAAGGCTCTGCCTCCCATTCTACTCTTACAAACCCTAGGAACTACAAGTAAGCCTGCAGTCTGACAGCGAAGCGCTCTATTGGGGTGATATGGTACTACGAGGTCCCTAAGATAAGATGGGACCTGATTATTCAAAACCTTATAAGTAAGAAGAAGAATTTTAAATTCTATTCTAGAATTAACAGGAAGCCAATGAAGAGAGGCCAATATGGGTGAGATATGCTCTCTCCTTCTAGTCCCCGTCAGTACTCTAGCTGCAGCATTTTGAATTAACTGAAGGCTTTTTAGGGAACTTTTAGGACAACCTGATAATAATGAATTACAATAGTCCAGCCTAGAGGAAATAAATGCATGAATTAGTTTTTCAGCATCACTCTGAGACAAGACCTTTCTGATTTTAGAGATATTGCGTAAATGCAAAAAAGCAGTCCTACATATTTGTTTAATATGCGCTTTGAATGACATATCCTGATCAAAAATGACTCCAAGATTTCTCACAGTATTACTAGAGGTCAGGGTAATGCCATCCACAGTAAGGATCTGGTTAGACACCATGTTTCTAAGATTTGTGGGGCCAAGTACAATAACTTCAGTTTTATCTGAGTTTAAAAGCAGGAAATTAGAGGTCATCCATGTCTTTATGTCTGTAAGACAATCCTGCAGTTTAGCTAATTGGTGTGTGTCCTCTGGCTTCATGGATAGATAAAGCTGGGTATCATCTGCGTAACAATGAAAATTTAAGCAATACCGTCTAATAATACTGCCTAAGGGAAGCATGTATAAAGTGAATAAAATTGGTCCTAGCACAGAACCTTGTGGAACTCCATAATTAACTTTAGTCTGTGAAGAAGATTCCCCATTTACATGAACAAATTGTAATCTATTAGACAAATATGATTCAAACCACCGCAGCGCAGTGCCTTTAATACCTATGGCATGCTCTAATCTCTGTAACAAAATTTTATGGTCAACAGTATCAAAAGCAGCACTGAGGTCTAACAGAACAAGCACAGAGATGAGTCCACTGTCTGAGACCATAAGAAGATCATTTGTAACCTTCACTAATGCTGTTTCTGTACTATGATGAATTCTAAAACCTGACTGAAACTCTTCAAATAGACCATTCCTCTGCAGATGATCAGTTAGCTGTTTTACAACTACCCTTTCAAGAATTTTTGAGAGAAAAGGAAGGTTGGAGATTGGCCTATAATTAGCTAAGATAGCTGGGTCAAGTGATGGCTTTTTAAGTAATGGTTTAATTACTGCCACCTTAAAAGCCTGTGGTACATAGCCAACTAACAAATATAGATTGATCATATTTAAGATCGAAGCATTAAATAATGGTAGGGCTTCCTTGAGCAGCCTGGTAGGAATGTGGTCTAATAAACATGTTGATGGTTTGGATGAAGTAACTAATGAAAATAACTCAGACAGAACAATCGGAGAGAAAGAGTCTAACCAAATACAGGCATCACTGAAAGCAGCCAAAGATAATGATACGTCTTTGGGATGGTTATGAGTAATTTTTTCTCTAATAGTTAAAATTTTGTTAGCAAAGAAAGTCATGAAGTCATTACTAGTTAAAGTTAATGGAATACTCAGCTCAATAGAGCTCTGACTCTTTGTCAGCCTGGCTACAGTGCTGAAAAGAAACCTGGGGTTGTTCTTATTTTCTTCAATTAGTGATGAGTAGAAAGATGTCCTAGCTTTACGGAGGGCTTTTTTTTATAGAGCAACAGACTCTTTTTCCAGGCTAAGTGAAGATCTTCTAAATTAGTGAGACGCCATTTCCTCTCCAACTTACGGGTTATCTGCTTTAAGCTATGAGTTTGTGAGTTATACCACGGAGTCAGGCACTTCTGATTTAAAGCTCTCTTTTTTAGAGGAGCTACAGCATCCAAAGTTGTCTTCAATGAGGATGTAAAACTACTGACGAGATACTCTATCTCACTTACAGAGTTTAGGTAGCTACTCTGCACTGTGTTGGTATATGGCATTAGAGAACATAAAGAAGGAATCATATCCTTAAACCTAGTTACAGCGCTTTCTGAAAGACTTCTAGTGTAATGAAACTTATTCCCCACTGCTGGGTAGTCCATCAGAGTAAATGTAAATGTTATTAAGAAATGATCAGACAGAAGGGAGTTTTCAGGGAATACTGTTAAGTCTTCTATTTCCATACCATAAGTCAGAACAAGATCTAAGATATGATTAAAGTGGTGGGTGGACTCATTTACTTTTTGAGCAAAGCCAATAGAGTCTAATAATAGATTAAATGCAGTGTTGAGGCTGTCATTCTCAGCATCTGTGTGGATGTTAAAATCGCCCACTATAATTATCTTATCTGAGCTAAGCACTAAGTCAGACAAAAGGTCTGAAAATTCACAGAGAAACTCACAGTAACGACCAGGTGGACGATAGATAATAACAAATAAAACTGGTTTTTGGGACTTCCAATTTGGATGGACAAGACTAAGAGTCAAGCTTTCAAATGAATTAAAGCTCTGTCTGGGTTTTTGATTAATTAATAAGCTGGAATGGAAGATTGCTGCTAATCCTCCGCCCCGGCCCGTGCTATGAGCATTCTGACAGTTAGTGTGACTCGGGGGTGTTGACTCATTTAAACTAACATATTCATCCTGCCGTAACCAGGTTTCTGTAAGGCAGAATAAATCAATATGTTGATCAATTATTATATCATTTACCAACAGGGACTTAGAAGAGAGAGACCTAATGTTTAATAGACCACATTTAACTGTTTTAGTCTGTGGTGCAGTTGAAGGTGCTATATTATTTTTTCTTTTTGAATTTTTATGCTTAAATAGATTTTTGCTGGTTATTGGTAGTCTGGGAGCAGGCACCGTCTCTACGGGGATGGGGTAATGAGGGGATGGCAGGGGGAGAGAAGCTGCAGAGAGGTGTGTAAGACTACAACTCTGCTTCCTGGTCCCAACCCTGGATAGTCACGGTTTGGAGGATTTAAGAAATTGGCCAGATTTCTAGAAATGAGAGCTGCTCCATCCAAAGTGGGATGGATGCCGTCTCTCCTAACAAGACCAGGTTTTCCCCAGAAGCTTTGCCAATTATCTATGAAGCCCACCTCATTTTTTGGACACCACTCAGACAGCCAGCAATTCAAGGAGAACATGCGGCTAAACATGTCACTCCCGGTCCGATTGGGGAGGGGCCCAGAGAAAACTACAGAGTCCGACATTGTTTTTGCAAAGTTACACACCAATTTAATGTTAATTTTAGTGACCTCCGATTGGCGTAACCGGGTGTCATTACTGCCGACGTGAATTACAATCTTACCAAATTTACGCTTAGCCTTAGCCAGCAGTTTCAAATTTCCTTCAATGTCGCCTGCTCTGGCCCCCGGAAGACAATTGACTATGGTTGCTGGTGTCGCTAACTTCACATTTCGCAAAACAGAGTCGCCAATAACCAGAGTTTGATCCTCGGCGGGTGTGTCGTCGAGTGGGGAAAAACAGTTAGAGATGTGAATGGGTTGGCGGTGTACACGGGGCTTCTGTTTAGGGCTACGCTTCCTCCTCACAGTCACCCACTCAGCCTGCTTTCCCGGCTGCTCGGGATCTGCCAGGGGGGAACTAACGGCGGCTAAGCTACCTTGGTCCGCACCGACTACAGGGGCCTGGCTAGCTGTAGAATTTTCCACGGTGCGGAGCCGAGTCTCCAATTCGCCCAGCCTGGCCTCCAAAGCTACGAATAAGCTACACTTATTACAAGTACCGTTACTGCTAAAGGAGGCCGAGGAATAACTAAACATTTCACACCCAGAGCAGAAAAGTGCGGGAGAGACAGGAGAAGCCGCCATGCTAAATCGGCTAAGAGCTAGTAGCTACGCTAAGCTAGCGGATTCCTAAAAACACGCAAAGTGAATAATGTGTAAATAATTTAGAGGTGATTCAGCAGAAGGAGTGCTTTAGTTAAGGCACGTAAAGATTACACTGGGAAACAAATTGTAATCTAGATAACTAGATCAATCTAACTGCGCAGATTAAACAGCTAACAGATACAGAAAAACACAGCTGTGCTCCGGAACAGGAAGTGATACAATACCGCAGTGAGAGCCAACCACCAGTAGAGGCAAGCAAGGAACTGATATGAACACTACCACCATTTCAGTAATTGGGTGATTCTTTAACTACGGGCACTATTGGCCTTGTAAATGTAATTTCCACCACACCATTGCCTTACAATATAAAGCACCTTGGGGCAACTGTTTGTTGTGATTTGGCGCTATATACATGTGCTCTGATGTCACTGTTTAGCTCCATAGAAACTACCCAAACAATCTTTCATACAAATTGTTTAGGGACATTACAGTGTTGTGGTGGAAATTACGGCAGTAGTGTGGGACAACTACATTTTGTTTAAAAAAAATCACAACAGTTGTATGACATTGAATACCCCAATTATGTTTTGATTATTTTACTGATATTTTATTCAGAGATATTTTAAAACATTAGAAAAAACGTTTCTTTACCATTCATTTTTATCATTGAAGATCAAAAGTCTGGGTGTGGGACAAGCACAAAACGGCAATATTTGCATATAATGATGCTGAAAAAAGGTGAAAAAGTCATCATAGACTACTAGAACAAATTTCTTAACAAACTTTCATTGTAAAGATAACTATAAAAGTGTGAAATTTCCCCTTTTTTCTGTTTTTCATACAATATGATCAAAGGACATAATAAGTGCCCATAGTCTAAGAATCACCCAATTATGTGTAGCTTGTGTGTTATGTGTCAATAGTCGGCCTTATATAAATATACTTGCTTTTCATCGGGTACACCTGCTAGTGATTCATATTCTCTTCAAAATGGCCAAAACACCAAAAATTCTGCCAGGGTATGTAAGCTTTTGTGCACAGCTGTAAGCATACCAAACAGCAAATGTCAGCTCTCCCCAGTTTCTTCGTGATCGAAGCCACACACACACACACACACACACACACACACACACACACACACACACACACACACACACACACACACACACACACACACACACACACACACACACACAATAAATAATAGATGACACGATGGACAAATTCATTAGCATATATTTACTTTTGGACAACTTTAGCATTTGTTATAGCCTGCAAATGAATGCCCCCCCAACAGCACATCACAGCGACGCATGGACAGCTTTGTCTGGACAGGTCCCTCATGTACTGTCGAGGAGGCCGTGGTTTTGAACAACAGCATTTTAAATATGCTCATCACAGATGTGCCCACTGTCCATGGTGGAAGACACAGGATTCAAGAATATGATCAAAACATTCAATCCCAAATACACCATTCCCTCAAGAACATGCTTCACAAATATGATGGAGCAAAAATACTCAAATAACAGAAAAAAATGACAAAGTGTTCTTAAGGACATAGAGTCTGTTGCACTAACAACTGACATTTGGATGAGTGTGGCTACAGAGGCTTATCTGGGGGTCACATGTCATTTCTTGGGAGACGATTGGGAAATGAAGTCCCTCTCCCTTACTACAATGCCTCTAGAGGAAAGGCATACAGACACAAACATTGCAGATTGGCTGGAGGAGGCTGCCACCAAATTTCACATTCCTTTTGAGAAGGTGAAGGCAGTTGTCCATGACAATGGGGCCAATGTAGTGGCAGCTGCCAGAATTCTGAAAGACAGACATGGATGGGCCTCTGTCAGATGTGCAGGACACACACTGAATTTAGTTGTGCAGAATACACTAAACAATAACAAAAACATTGCAAGTTGTGTTGCCTCTGCGAGATGCCTGGTGGAGCACTTTAAAAAAAGTGAACTGGCCTGCACAAAACTTAAAGAAAAGCAGCAGCAAATGGGAGTGCAACAGCACATGTTGGTCCAGGATGTCAGTACCCGGTGGACCAGTACACTTCATATGCTGTCCAGGCTCCTTGAGCAGAGGTGGCCAGTGACTGCTGTGCTTTCCGACCCTGCAGTCAACCCACGGGGAAAACATCACTATTTGGATCTGAAGCCTGAGCAGTGGATATTGACTAAAGAGCTGGCTCAGGTTCTTGAACCTTTCGAGGGGGCTACAGTGTTCCTTAGTGGGGAGCAATATGTCTGCGCTTCCTCGGCTGGTAAAAACACTGAAGAAATCCACCATGAATTCAGCTTTTGAAACTGCACCAGTGAAGACATTTCAGGGTCTTGCAGCTCAACAGATCACTGACAGGTGGGAAGATCTGTTTGTATTTAAACCTGAGGACCCTAACACTGCCCTACTTGCTGCTGCCATGGACCCCCGCTTCAGAAAACTTAAGTTCTAGTCTTCTGAGGAATCATTTAAGGTCCAAAGCACAATTCAAACAATGGCACTAACTGTCAAAAGGCAAGAGTCCAATGTGCAGGGAAATGAATCCACCATCAACGTAGAAGGAGACTCCCCAGCTACTCAAGCCCAGGGATCAGCTCACAATGTTCTTGGATCTTCATCAGACTCCAGTAGCAATGAAGAAGAGGGTAATGATGAGAATCAAAATCAAGAGGTCCAGAGGGAAGTCTTACAATATTTTGGTGAACACCCTCTCTCCAAAAAAGAGGATCCACTGTCATGGTGGAGAGGAAATGCAGTAAGATACCCAACCCTGGCTAAGCTGGCAAAGTCTTTTCTCAGTATTCCAGCCACCTCAACACCCTCAGAGCGCTTGTTCTCTGCTGCTGGGAACATTGCCTCAAAGCGTAGGGCTAGCCTCACCTCTGACCATGTCAGTATGCTGACCTTTTTGCATTGTAACTGTTGTGTGGGACGCTTAAGAGGAGGTACTGCTGGCCCACCACCAGAGGGCGTCCTGCCTGAATGACGGGCTTCAGGCACGAGAGGGCGCCGCCGCCTCACGGGAGCAGCTGGAAATGACAGCTGTCCCTCATCACCACCTGACAGCTGTTCCTCATCATCACCATCTCCATAAAAGCGGGCAGCAACTCCACCTCCCTGCCGAGATATCAGTCTACCTGGAAGGTAAAATTCTCAGCCGCTGTTGTGCCGATTGCACGTAATCCTTTTCTGAACTATTTGCAGGAGTTCCTGTACCTCTATTTGCAGCTGGGAGCTGAGTTTTGTGGATGGTGGAGGAGTGACGACCTTCACTCTTCGCTCCACATACGATAAGTAGTGGTTCAGGCTCTGCCGTTAAATTGTTCCTGAGTTGGAGGTGGAGGTAGTGATGGCAATTTCGAGGCCTCATGAACCAATGAGCCACTTCAACACAACTGGCTGAAAATCGACACACTGCTTCGAGGCGTTTGATACAGTTTGAAAGGTGACATCTGCTGGATTGTTTTGAGAATTACCCTGAGCGAGTGCTGTGACAAATGTTTGCAGTAATTCATGACTGATGTGGTTTGTCCTTGAAAAATACTAATAAAAAATGTCATCTTCATTATTGTGTCTTTCTTAATGTAATAAATAGTCCCTACAGATGCACACATACTGGTTATGAAAGCCTTTATTGTAGACTATATGTAGATTCATCAGTCCTCAAACAATATTTGGATGGAATGTGACGGGAAACGTGAGAAAGGCATGTGCTTCTGCAACTTGTGCTTATGATACTGTAATTTGTAAATTAGAATACAGGGGATAGGAGACGGTGATTGTGCAACTATCAACAATTTTTATTCAAAAAAAGAATCATTTCAACAGTGCTGGGCTTTAATCGGCTCCTCTTCTGCCTCACCACCGCTCCAGCTTTGGAGAAGACCTGCTCTCCAAAATCACAGCTCTTCAGTCACTCAGCTCAGTCTCTGATCTACCTATAATATATAGTTGAACCTATAACCTGTGTTGATGTACTGTGTGAATAAATGTTGTATATGAATAGATGCCTGTTGTGTACGGTGTGTGTCTGTCTATATTAGGTCCTATGTGTATGTACCTAACTATACTAAATGAACTCTAAACTAGACTTAAATATGAACTAATGCTGTCCCTGTCACGTAGTAATTGGCAATAACACTGTCGCTAGCAGTCTCCTCCTCTCACAAACCCACAGTTTGTGCCACGATTCAGATCTCATTTAAATACTTGGCGGGTCGTATTGACACGCCCAGATTATTCGACTTTCCCACGAAGCTCGACACGTGGTGTGACGTAACGAGGCCTCGTTCGCAGTGGTCACGTGATGGGGGCGTGCTCGAAATGCTGCTCACCGACACTTCTGGTTCACAAAGCTTGATGCTGTGTCAAGCAGCCTGACTCGAGGTTAACATCACTAGGTGGAGGTGTTCCCTCCAAGTGGGAAAGAACTGTTTGCTGATTGTTTTGCTGGGTGTGCACACACCCACCATAAACTGTTTTTGCTTCCTGCCAGCAGTACCGATCTGACAGCTGGAGACGGTGGCCACCTGGGGATTCAGGACTTGGCAGCTCCGGTGTGTTCCAGATCCGTGGGCAGTGGAAATCGTGTGGGACCCGGCTCTTCTCTGGACAGACGTCTTCTATCCTCGAGCCTGCCCACACGTCACCTCGTATTATTGACTATTGTTCTAAATTGCATTTGTCTGTTTTTTACGTTGTGCACATTCACAACATTAAATTGTTGTATTTCGGCTGATCCATTGTCCGTTCATTTACGCCCCCTGTTGTGGGTCCGTGTCACTACACTTTTCCCAACAGTAACCATCATTTTCTTGTTTAAAGGGATGTACGAGGTCTCTTAGATAATAAACCGACCCTTTTATTTTTTTTTTTAACTATATGGATTTGAATGACATGCGATTACACCAATCATGCTTGAACCCTCGTGCGCATGCGTGAGTTTTTTCACGCGTGTCGGTGACGTCATTTCCCTGTGGGCAGGCCTTGAGTGAGATGTGGTCCTGCCCTCTCGGCTGAATTCCTTTGTTTCACACGCTGCTCGAGACGGCGCGCGTTGCTTTATCAAAAATTTTTCTGGACCTGTGAGGAATATCCGAGTGGACACTATTCGAGAAATTAAGCTGGTTTTCTGTGAAAAGTTTAACGGCTGATGAGAGATTATGGGGTGTTTCTGTCGGTGTAAGGACTTCCCACGGAGCGGGACGTCCTGCAGCGCTTCCAGGCGCTGTCGTCGGCCTGTTTCAAGCTGAAAACATCCTAATTTAAGGCTTAATTCACCCAGGACATCGTGAGAGAACAGAGAAGATTCAGAAGAGGCCGGCATGAGGACTTTATGCGGACATTCCACTGTTTAAGGACATTTTTTTAATGAAAGACGTACGCACAAATTCGCCGAGTCGTTTCCGTGACGACTCGGCAAATCTGTGTGCGCCGCGACAGGAAAAACACCTCCGTGTTGAAAACCATTTGTAGAATTCAGGCGGCTTTTAATGGCTTTCAACAAGTGAGTAACTGAGAAATTGTTTAACAGCTTGGGCATGTTCCAACTTGCCCGTTAAGATTTCCAACGGAGGTGTTTTTCCTGCCGCGACCCCCCGCGGTCGGGTCCAGCCCGACATGCGACTCTGCCCGCACGTTCTTTCATTACAAAATGACCGTTAACAATGGAATGTCCGAATAAACTCCTCATGCCGACTTCTTTTGAAAGTTCTCTGTTCTCTGACGACTTACTGCGTCAACAGAGCCTGAAATGTGGAAGTTTTCAACTTGAAACGGCGAGACGCTGCCGCCTCGAAGCGCAGATCGCCATCAGGCGCCGTGGACCGTCCTTAAAGCGACACTACCAGACCAAAATCTCTCATCAGCCGTTAAAATTTTTACCGAAAACCAGCTGAATTTATTGAATGGTGTCCACTCAGTTGTGCCTTACAGTTTTGAAAAAATTTTTATCAAACAAAGCAACAGTCTCTGAGCCATTCCTAAACAATGAAAAAAATCGACGAGCGGGTGGACGACTCCTCACTCAAAGACTGCCCACAGGCGAATGACGTAACCGACAGGCATGAAAAAACTCTCGCATGCCCACGAGGGTTCAAGCATGTCTGATGTAATCACACGTGATTCAAATCCATATGGTTTTTGAAAAAAATAATAAGGTCGGATACTTTTCTAATAGACCTCGTATATGCATTGCACACACATACACTTCTACAAATTCTCTCTCTCTTTTTTTCTCTCTCTCTCTCTCTTTCATGCATTGCTAAGACAAGCACCGAACCTTCTTGAACAAAGATGAACATTATACTCTACTTGCCTCATCTGGATTCAGTTGGAAACTGAACTGTACTGTTTAAGTTGAATTATTAGTGATATTTGAGTTATTTACTTACTTTTGCATTTTTGTACCTTTTATACTTTTTGTTTATTCTCAGGTTTTCCTTTTTTTTTTTTTTTTAAAAAAAAAGGATGCACCTTACTTGTCCTTTCATTTCAGTTTTTTGTCATATACATCACAAATGTTTCACAAAGTTTGCATAAATGGGCTTAGCTCTGGAGCCAATTAAGCCAAAGATCAAATCAAATCAATTTTATTTATATAGCGCCAAATCACAACAAACAGTTGCCCCAAGGCGCTTTATATTGTAAGGCAAAGCCATACAACAATTACGGAAAAACCCCAACGGTCAAAACGACCCCCTGTGAGCAAGCACTTGGCAACAGTGGGAAGGAAAAACTCCCTTTTAACAGGAAGAAACCTCCAGCAGAACCAGGCTCAGGGAGGGGCAGTCTTCTGCTGGGACTGGTTGGGGCTGAGGGGAGAGAACCAGGAAAAAGACATGCTGTGGAAGAGAGCAGAGATCAATCACTAATGATTAAATGCAGAGTGGTGCATACAGAGCAAAAAGAGAAAGAAACACTCAGTGCATCATAGGAACCCCCCAGCAGTCTAAGTCTATAGCAGCATAACTAAGGGATGGTTCAGGGTCACCTGATGCAGCCCTAACTATAAGCTTTAGCAAAAAGGAAAGTTTTAAGCCTAATCTTAAAAGTAGAGAGGGTGTCTGTCTCCCTGATCCGAATTGGGAGCTGGTTCCAGAGGAGAGGAGCCTGAAAGCTGAAGGCTCTGCCTCCCATTCTACTCTTACAAAACCTAGGAACTACAAATAAGCCTGCAGTCTGAGAGCGAAGCTCTCTATTGGGGTAATATGGTACTATGAGGTCCCTAAGATAAGATGGGACCTGATTATTCAAAACCTTATAAGTAAGAAGAAGAATTTTAAATTCTATTCTAGAATTAACAGGAAGCCAATGAAGAGAAGCCAATATGGATGAAATATGCTCTCTCCTTCTAGTCCCTGTCAGTACTCTAGCTGCAGCATTTTGAATTAACTGAAGGCTTTTCAGGGAACTTTTAGGACAACCTGATAATAATGAATTACAATAGTCCAGCCTAGAGGAAATAAATGCATGAATTAGTTTTTCAGCATCACTCTGAGACAAGACCTTTCTAATTTTAGAGATATTGCAAAATGCAAAAAAGCAGTCCTACATATTTGTTTAATATGCGCATTGAATGACATACCCTGATCAAAAATGACTCCAAGATTTCTCACAGTATTACTAGAGGTCAGGGTAATGCCATCCAGAGTAAGGATCTGGTTAGACACCATGTTTCTAAGATTAGTGGGGCCAAGTACAATAACTTCAGTTTTATCTGAGTTTAAAAGCAGGAAATTAGAGGTCATCCATGTCTTTATGTCTGTAAGACAATCCTGCAGTTTAACTAATTGGTGTGTGTCCTCTGGCTTCATGGATAGATAAAGCTGGGTATCATCTGCGTAACAATGAAAATTTAAGCAATGCTGTCTAATAATACTGCCTAAGGGAAGCATGTATAAAGTGAATAAAATTGGTCCTAGCACAGAACCTTGTGGAACTTCATAATTAACCTTAGTCTGTTAAGAAGATTCCCCATTTACATGAACAAATTGTAATCTATTAGATAAATATGATTCAAACCACCGCAGCGCAGTGCCTTTAATACCTACGACATGCTCTAATCTCTGTAATAAAAGTTTATGGTCAACAGTATCAAAAGCTGCACTGAGGTCTAACAGGATGAGCACAGAGATGAGTCCACTGTCTGAGGCCATAAGAAGATCATTTGTAACCTTCACTAATGCTGTTTCTGTACTATGATGAATTATAAACCCTGACTGAAACTCTTCAAATAGACCATTCCTCTGCAGATGATCAGTTAGCTGTTTTACAACTACCCTTTCAAGAATTTTTGAGAGAAAAGGAAGGTTGGAGATTGGCCTATAATTATCTAAGATAGCTGGGTCAAGTGATGGCTTTTTAAGTAATGGTTTAATTACTGCCACCTTAAAAGCCTGTGGTACATAGCCAACTAATAAAGATAGATTGATCATATTTAAGATTGAAGCATTAATTAATGGTAGGGCTTCCTTGAGGAGCCTGGTAGGAATGGGGTCTAATACACATGTTGATGGTTTGGAGGAAGTAACTAATGAAAATAACTCAGACAGAACAATCAGAGAGAAAGAGTCTAACCAAATACCGGCATCACTGAAAGCAGCCAAAGAGAACGATATGTCTTTGGGATGGTTATGAGTAATTTTTTCTCTAATAGTTAAAATTTTATTAGCAAAAAAAGTCATGAAGTCATTACTAGTTAAAGTTAAAGGAATACTCAGCTCAATAGAGCTCTGACTCTTTGTCAGCCTGGCTACAGTGCTGAAAAGAAACCTGGGGTTGTTCTTATTTTCTTCAATTAGTGATGAGTAGTAAGATGTCCTAGCTTTACGGAGGGTTTTTTTATAGAGCAACAGACTCTTTTTCCAGGCTAAGTGAAGATCTTCTAAATTAGTGAGACGCCATTTCCTCTCCAACTTACGGGTTATCTGCTTTACGCTGCGAGTTTGTGAGTTATACCACAGAGTCAGGCACGTCTGATTTAAGGCTCTCTTTTTCAGAGGAGCTACAGCATCCAAAGTTGTCCTCAATGAAACTATTGATGAGATAATCTATCTCACTCACAGAGTTTAGGTAGCTACTCTGCCCTGTGTTGGTATATGGCATTGGAGAACATAAAGAAGGAATCATATCCTTAAACCTAGTTACAGCGCTTTCTGAAAGACTTCTACTGTAATGAAATTTATTCCCCACTGCTGCGTAGTCCATCAGAGTAAATGTAAATGTTATTAAGAAATGATCAGACAGAAGAGGGTTTTCAGGGAATACTGTTAAGTCTTCAATTTCCATACCATAACTCAGAACAAGATCTAAGGTATGATTAAAGTGGTGGGTGCTTTAAGCTAACTTTAAGTTTAAATAAAAACCTTTTTTGGAGAGGAATAAAAGCCAGTTTGTTGGGAAAGTGTAGTGACACGGACCCACAACAGGGGGCGTAAATGAACGGACAATGGATAAGCCAAAAACAACAATTTACTGTTGTGAATGTGCACAACGACATACAAACAATCACAGATTTTGAAGACAGTCAATGTACAAAGGTGACGTGTGGGCAGGCTCGAGGATAGAAGACGTCTGTCCAGAGAAGAGCTGGGTTCCACACGATTTCCACTGCCAACGGATCTGGAACACACCGGAGCCGCCAAGTCCTGAATCCCCAGGTGACCACCGTCTCCAGCTGTCAGACCTGGTACTGCTGGCAGGAAGCAGAAACAGTTAATGGTGGGTGTGTGTGCACACACCCAACAAAACAGTCAGCAAGCAGTTCCTTTTTAGTGGGAAAAACACTTCCACCTCCTGATCTCACTATGTCCAAAGTTCGTGCAGATCCCAAATTACACTCAACCACTGCAGGAGTGAGGAGCGGGAACGCCAGCTCCTCCCAATTTCTACAACCTCAGCTTCAAGCTGCAAGTGTAACGGGTTACGTCTGCAAACTCAGAATTGACAGTTTAACAGCTCTCCAAGCCTAGATGCAAAGAACATTACAACTAAACTTGCTGCAAACTAAATATGTGCGAACTGCACCAGACGGCTGAGTCGTTTTACCTGAAAGGTTTGACGATTTCTCGGCAGGGAGGTGGAGTTGCTGCCCGGCTCTTATAGGATGTGGTGATTGATGTAGATGTGTGACAGCTGTCACTCCAGGCTGCGCCCTCTGGAGCCTGAAGCCCGCACTTCAGGCAGGGCGCCCTCCGGTGGTTGGCCAGCAGTACCTCCTCTTCAGCAGCCCACACAACACAATTGCTTGTTCATTTTTAGAGGCCTTTCATGTTATATAACACACTATTGATATGTGTTTAAAAACACAAAAGTGTAATTTATCCGATTACTCGATTAATCATTGAAAAAATCGACAGAATACTCGATTCCAAAAATATTCGATAGCTGCAGGCCTAAACTCTACCATGCAAAGAGAAAGCCATACATCAACAACATCCAGAAATGCTGCCGCCTTCTCTCGGCCCGAGCTCATTTGAAATGGACAGACGCAAAGTGGAAAAGTGTGCTGTGGTCTGATGAGCTCACATTTCAAATTGTTTTTGGAAATCATGGACATCGTGTCCTCTGGAGAAAAGAGGAGAAAGACCATCCAGATTGTTACCAGCGCAAAGTTAAAAGCCAGCATCTGTGATGGTATATACCATCGGCAACTTACACATCTGTGATAGCACCATCAATGCTGAAAGGTACATCCAGGTTTTGTAGCAACACATGTTGCCATCCAAACAACGTCTTTTTCACGGACGTCCAAGACAATGCCAAGCCACATTCTGTCCATGTTACAACAGCGTGGCTTCGTAGTAAAAGAGTGCGGGTACTCGACTGGCCTGCCTGCAGTCCAGACCTGTCACCCATTGAAAATGTGTGGTGCATTATGAAGCGCAAAATATGACAACAGAGATTCCCGACTGTTGAACAACTGAAGTCGTACATCAAGCAAGAATTGGAAAGAATTCCACCTACAAAGCTTCAACAATTAGTGTCCTCAGTTCCCAAACGCTTATTGAGTGTTGTTAGAAGGAAAGGTGATGTAACACAGAGGTAAACATATCACTGTCCCAGCGTTTTTGAAACGTGGTGCAGGCATCCATTTCAAAATGCGCAAATATTTGCACAAAAACAATAAAGTTTATCAGTTTGAACATTAAATATCTTGTCTTTGTGATGTATTGAATTGAATATAGGTTGAAGAGGATTTGCAAATGATTGTATTCTGTTTTTATTTACATTTTACACAACATCCCAACTTCACTGGAATTGGGTTCGTATATGTTGACGATTTCATGTTAAGAATTTTTGGCAAGGACTTTTCACGCACACAAATCTTACCCTAATTTGTTTACACCTTTCTTTCGATCAGTAATTAGAGGTACATGTTCCTTTATATTTGTAACATTCTTTCTTTAATTTTTCTGGTGTAGTGTATGACTATTGACAACATTTTAATAGTTTGCAGTTGTAGATAGAGTCTGCAGGGGCGAGGGGCGGGAGTCGCTTTCTTTCTGTGCCATTGACTCACACCTTGTTCACTTTTTGGTATTAAAACAGACGCCCAGTCAGAGCACCTGTGCAAGATTTTATGCTGATTCAAGTTTTTACAGTCGAAACCCTGTTCTCATTTTCACAAATATGCATTCCAGAATATCAAACTTTGTACCAAACTTTGTCCTTACCTTGAAAAACTTTTGAGGGTCCAGGAGGATGCCTATGGACAAAATGGGATATTTGACCATGTTTTAATGTTCTTGTTTTAATCTTGAAGATCTTCATGAATCTTCTTTTTCTCAGTTGTTCGTGTCCCCAACATCTGTGTGCTGGATCACTGCCAGAGGAACATGCCATATGGCCAAAGTGTTTAAGATAATGTTCTCTCACAATGCAAGTGATCTTCATCTTAATCTCCCTCAGTCATTCCAGCATTACCCAAGTGTCCTCTGTAGAGACCAACTTCTGGTTAGCGTTCAAGTCTCCCAACCATACAGTAAGACAGTAAGCACCAGGGGCCATATCCGCGAAGCAGCTCAAAACCCTCTCCTAACTTAGCTTAAAATTTCCTTGCAAGGAATATTAGCCTAAGAGTGAGCCAGGAGGTGTCTGAGAGCAAGTCTGAGCAAGGAGGAGACAAAAACTCCTATCTTTGTGAAGAGGCGGGGTTGTGTGTGCGCACATGTAGCGGCTTATTATGAAAACACACACACACACTGAGCAGTCATTTTCTCGTGTCAGCACTTTTATACACACACACGCGTGAGGTCAGTGAGCCTAGGGAAAAGAGGATGAGCAAAGGAGTGATTGAATGGGAGTGACCACATGGATGGACACGTGAGTCTATCCACATGTTGGTTGTTCTTGATGTCCAGTACAGGTCCCATGCAAAGGGAGGAACACAGCACTCTAGTCTGTGTTTGACATTCAGAAATTTGGAGATCGGGCAGTCTGCAGCACTTTTTATGGCCATCTGACAGCAGTCTGTGTCATCTACATACGTTTTGGATGCGATCTGACAGGTGTGGACGAGGCAGACTGTCTGCGTTCTGACAGAGCTGGCCATGCCTCTTTTCCTCCTAACTGTGCGGGATTATGGCAATATTTGCTGTATTGGGCATGCTTCCGGCACATTCCGGCACATGATGGGGCTTTCGGCTCCTTCTTGGATACGGGTCCAGGATTCTAAAGACATGAATCTTTGTTCTCTGGTAAAGATATTAGCATCAGGCAACACCTCTGTCCAGCAGCTTCCTGAGACCATAAGCTCTTTTCAGGCACCTCTCAGTCTCAAAGGCTCAGGACCGAGAAACATGAAAGACAGCGCTGAGATAAGTGAATGTCTGTATGAGCAACACTTTCAAATAAATACATATTTACTTCTGATGGCCAAATCCAAGGAATTCTTGAAAGACTTGATCTCAGTCTTGATCTATGACAGACACAAACTCAAACTTTCTGATTCTTCTCTTAAGATCTCAAGATCAAGATCCCACAGAGTTCATAGCATTGTCTGTGAAGTGGAGTTCAGTAAACTTTTCCTCACCAACAAAGGCACCAAAACATCTGTTTCCAACAACACAACTCATCACTTGAAGAGTGTTGCAGGAGAAATGGTGTTCTAAAATAAATGCTTCTGTTTTTGGGACACCATCCTCTTGTCAGTGTTTGTATTTTCTGCCTCTTTTGATTTGTGTGGGTCATACATTTTTGAAGAAGTAAGGCCTATATAAGCTCTGAGGCTCATTGGTGCCAGTACTTATCTCCAGATAAGCATCAAGAGGATGAGAGTTTGTGACTCCCCGTGAACAGGACGTCAGACTGACACAGGTTAATTCCCTGGCTAAGGCTGAAACCCATTTACAGCTGGGTGGATGGAGACAATGCAGATTATGTGTCTTGTCTAAGGACACAGACATATAAGTGGCATAAGTGGGATTTGAACCCAGGTCTACAAATTGGCAGTCCAGGGGCCTCATGTACAAAGCATGCTTATGCACCAAAAACTGGCCTACGTCTGTCTCCACACCAACGTTCAGATGGATGAAAAGTGAAATGACCGTGGAAATGTGTGGTGCATCATGCAAAAATCCTGACTGGTGTACACACGTTTCTACAGCTATTGTTCCACTGTGGACATGTAAAGGTGATGCTGGGAAATGTTAATAATGTGAAAACAAGAAGTCATCAGAGTGATATGGAGATCAGTGACACAGTGATGAGCAATTAACACACCCACGTGTTTGCAATTATATGGATGAATATAAAAGCATGCACAAAGTGATGCGTAATATGGCATTACCAATGGCTGCGTTAGCGTTGTCAGAGGACCTTGCAAATGGTGCAATCCGACGGGAGCGTGTACTCAGGGAATGCGAGGATTTGCAAATGACAATAATTGGCTCATAAACCGATTTCAATGACCAAGGCCACTGTGACTGGAGTGGAGCACAGAACTGTGGCCGACCCAGAGCGCAATACGGCGATGAGCCAGGGGTTGTCTGTGCCCACACAGGTGCTGACCACGCTGGGCTTTCTGGCATCATGGGCATTCCAGCATGAGCTGGTTGGTTGGTCAGGCGTGTGCCAGTCAACCTTGTGCTAAGCCTCGCCAGCTGTGTGGAACGCAATCATCCGAATCTCATCCAGGTACATTGCAACATTACAGCGCATTTTGTAGTGAGAACTGGCATCGCTGACCGAACGGTCTGCCCTGCCTACCTTCACTGCGCATGCATCATTAGCCATGGTTCACGGATTATCACCTCATTTCCAGTCATCATCTATCTCAGTGACAGCTTTCTGAAGCTTTTGTACAACAATGATTTCCACATAAATTCGGCATTATTTTATCATAAAAGATGATAGAAGCGATCAGAGTGCTGCGGCTACATGAGCTGCTAGCTGATGGGTTCACTCCATGTTGGTCATTTCAAAGGCTCACCGAGTATTATCGTAAAACTGACTTTTGAATTATTTAAGAGGTTTTACTTTGTCGCTGATGGTTAATAATCTCATTAATCCATTTGATCACTTTGGGTGAAGAGACTGTCTCAGATGAGCGGCTGAGCTCTGAAATGATGCATGCGCAGTGGAGGCAGGGTGGACCAATTTTTAGGGGCGGACCGTTCAGTCTGTGACATTGGTTTCCTGAATGTAATCTGAGCTATTAACTGCACACAAATTGCTATGAATGTTTGGAAAGTGTAGTGACACGGACCCACAACAGTTAAATCATAACACTTTACTGTTGTGAATGCCACAACCAAACACAGCAGATTACAGAATGGATACAAGTCAATCAATAAAGGTGTCGTGTGGGCAGGCTCGACGATAGGAGACGCCCGTCTGGAGACGAACCGGAACCACACGATTTCCACCGCCACCGAACCCGAGGGATACTGGAGCCACCAAGTCCCGAAGTCCCCAGGTGGCCACCGTCTCGGCGTGTCGGATCTGGTACTGCTCTCACTGAAGTTGATATCTCGGCGATGTGGTGGAGGTGTCTTCCTGCTTTTATTCCAGGTGTGATGTAGATGATCGGTGACAGCTGTCATGGTTGATGGGTGACAGCTGTCACCTCGGCTGTTCCTGGAGGCGGCAGCGCCCTCTCGTGCCTGAAGCCCGCACTTCAGGCAGGGCGCCCTCTGGTGGTGGGCCAGCAGTACCTACTCTTCTGGCGGCCCACACAACAATGAAGGTGTCATAAGAAACATTTTTATTCTATCAATGGTCAAATCGTGTGGTGTGCAAATGTACATCAGGCTGGAGGCTGCATAGTGCACGATGTTATCTGTGTAATTGTTCCTAATGAAAACCAGTGCGGACACATTTGGGCATGTGTGCATTCAAATGTTTTTGTTTGTTTTTTAAAATTATTAATGTTTTATTTTTCTTGATGGTGGAACTCTTAACAAGCCCCCGACTGTGTTCAGTATTTGTCAATAAAAGTGTGTGTAATGTTAATTTCACACACTGTCAGCCACCATGCACCTAATATCTTTTTACTTCAGTGTGTGCACACAGCTCAGTTCAGCATTTACACACACAAACGTACTTATTTAATTTCCTTTTTACATGACAGTGAGCTGAGAGAATGGCGATGTAACCAGAGCTTTCGTTATTTTTTGCACATTATCTGCTGTGGCGACCCCTAACGGGAACAGCCGAAAGACAAAGAAGAAGAAGATCTCTGAAAGTTTTTTCATTTTTACACATAACAAACAACACAGAGATGATGGCGGGCGTCATCAAACACACAACATTCCACACTTATGGTTCTGTCGGCATGACACAACCAGATTACCTGAACATTTAGTGGGATGTACAAACCGAACGTGCGTGGATTCATGTCTACGCACACTTTGATACATTTGAATATGTTTGTGCTTACGCTTGATTCAGGGTTTTGGCGTATGCCAACTTTTAGTAGAAACTCAACACAAGTCTTTGTACATGAGGAGGTCCTTATTCACTTAGCTAAAACATTTTTGGTCATTGCAGTTATCCTCATGTCTATTTTATAGTGATTTGTGTTGTTTTTCCATAGGTCTATGAAAACCTTCACCTTGACCTCTGTTTACTTACGTTCCTAATTATGCGGCAGGACCTGATGGTGTCGCTGATCCCCAGCCAATGCGTATTCTGGTAGAATACGCGGACCCAGAATCCTCCCTCCACTCTGATGGAGTTTCAGCCGGTGAAGTAGATTTTCAGGTCATTGGAATCATGATCACACTCGTGGAATCTTCCCTGGAAGTTTCTGTCCTCGTAGAAGATGATCTGGTAGAGGATAAACAAAGGTGTTTTTTTTTTAAATATATAGTTTTGATATACGATGAAGACAGAAATGAGTTTCCTGTCATAGCTGAAACCTGCCTTGTCCATAGTTAATATCAGTGGGTTTGGTGTGTTACATTACACACCAATTAGACATAAGACATTAAAGCAGCGTCCTCCAGTTTTCTCTTTAAACAGACCACAAACAATAAAACTGAGCACATGGTTTGCTTTGTTTGACCTGGATTATTCAATCAGCGATTCAAATATAGATCCAGACTGATCACATTGTTCTGAAGCAGTGAGACCTGCTGCCCTGAACAATGCAATCATGAGATGTAAAGCCAGTGAATGCAGCAGAGCATGCCGACCAAAACAAGGGCACTGCAGGACGTTCAGTTTGATATGAAACAATTTGAGCTGAGTCAGTGACACAAGAGGAAGGCACCAGAGGTCAAACAAACTCCACTATCATCAGTACAACACACATACATGTTCCTGTTTTAGGGGGAACACAGTGGCAACCACAGGAACAGAATATTTTAATTAACTGATTCTGCCTCATCACTGTTACATTACATTCCCACTTGGGATAATCTGCTGTTATTTATATAGATATGACAGAACAGAAGAAGAAGCCAATCCTATACAGGCCCTAAGGGTTTGAGGAGGAGCAGGACCCTCAAGCACAAAAACTTGTGTTGACTTTCTATTAAAAGTTGGCGCACGTTCACTTTGTACATCCCACTGAGTGTGTAATTTAGCACACATGCACACGCACTAAACTCCTCCCTGGACATGCCTCCATATGAATATACAAATGTATTCAAATAGTTTGGTTGTATCGTGCTGACAGCACCATAAGTGTGGAGTATTGTGTGTTTGATGACACCCGCCATTGTCTCTTTGTTGTTATGTGTAAAAATTAAAGAACTTTCAGAGACAATGTGCAAAAACAACAAAAGTTGTGGTTATATTCTCTCAGCTCACTGTAATGTAAAACGGAAATTAAGTAAGTACGTTTGTGTGTGTAAATGCTGAACTGAGCTGCGCACACACACTGAAGTAAAAAGCTATTAGGTGAACGGTGGCTGACAGACTGTGACATTAACATTACACACGCTTTTATTGACAAATAGTGAACACGGTTGGGGGCTTGTTAAGAGACTCTGTAGTTCCACCATCAAGAACAAGAAAACGTATTAATAATAATAATAAAAAAAAACATTTGAATGCGCGGAAGAAAATGGACGGATGGATGGATGGATTTGAACGCGCACATGCCCAAATGTGTCCATGGGTATTTTCATTAGGAACAATTATACAGACAAATTTTTTAACCACCAAGCAGCCCCCCCCCCCACCATCCACCGTGTAGCCCCCAGCCTGATGCGCATTTGCGCACTACATATGATTTGAACATTGATGGAATGAAAATGTTTCATATTAACAAAAAACAACTTCTCATGTGATGGCGCATTCATAGCAATATGTGTGCAGTTAATAGCTCTGATTACTTTTAGGAAACTGGCTCTCACTGCAAAATGCGCTGTAATGTTGGAATGTGATGTACCTGGATGAGACTCGGATGATTTCTATGCACAACTCCAGTCACAGTGGCCTTGGTCATTGAAATCGGTTTATGAGCTAATTATTGTCATTTGCAAATCCTCACATTCCCTGAGTACACGCTCACGTCAGATTGCACCATTTGCAAGATCCTCTGACAACGCTAACACAGCCATTGGTAATGCCATATTACGCATCACTTTGTGCATGCTTTTATATTCATCCGTATAATTGCAAACACATGGGGGTGTTAATTGCTCATCACTGTGTCTCAGCACTGTGTCTCTGATGTGCACATCACTCTGATGACCTCTTGTTTTCACACTATTAACGGTTCCCAGCATCACCTTTACATGTCCACAGTGGAACAATAGCTGTAGAAATGTGCGTATGCCAGCCAGGATTTTTGCATGACCCTGAAGCTTTACATGTACTGAGAAATGCGTTTTTGACCTCAACACATTTCTGGGTTTTATCATCTCTCACAACCAAATCAAACCTGACCCCACAAAAGTGAAAGCAGTCACCAAATGGCCCGTTCAGTCTTCTGTTAAACAACTTCAGCAGTTTTTAGGATTTGCCAACTTTTACCGACAGTTCATCTGTGGCTTCAGCCAGGTTGTAGCCCCCCTCACTGCTCTCACATGCACAAAAACAGCTTTTCAGTGGACTCCTCAGGCAGACTCAGCTTTTACCCTTCTTAAAACTTGGTTCTCCACAGCGCAAATCCTCACCCAGCCAGACCCGGATCGGCAGCTCATCATGGAGGTGGATGCCTTAGATTCTGGGATAGGAGCAGTCCTGTCCCAGAGATCTGAGGATGACAAACTGATCCACCCATGCGCTTTCTTTTCTCAACGCCTCTCTCCCACTGAGAAGAACTATGACATGGGTAACCTGGAACTCCTGGTAGTTAGGGAGGCTCTGGCAGAGTGGAGACACTGGCTGGAGGGGGCCGCAGTTCCATTCAATGTCTTGACTGATCACTGCAACCTGGAGTATATACAGTCCACTAAAGGACTTAACTCCCATCAAGCCAGGTGGTCCCTGTTCTTTGGACACTTCTACTTCACCATCTCATACTGACTCAGCAGCAAGAATGGTAAACCAGATGCACTTTCTTGGCAGTTCTCATCCATGAAGGAACCACCCTCAACTCAGGACACCATCTTACCACAGTCTATTATAATGGGGGCGCTCACCTGGGATGTTGAGAGAGTCATCAAGGAAACACTTGACCACCATACTGATCCCGGTGGAGGCTGCCTGTTCATCCTTTTGTGCCGCCAGAAGCTAGGTAGCAAGTCCTCCAGGTCTGCCATTATTCCAAGCTGGCCTGTCATCCTGGTGTTCACCGGACCTTGGAATGCCTCTGCCGCCATTTCTGGTGGCCTACTGTCCAGGCAGACATGAGGGACTTCATTCGAGCTTGTACCATTTGTGCCAGGGGCAAAACATCTCACCAACCACCCGCGGGACTGTTGCAACCACTCCCGATACCCAGTTGCCCCTGGTCTCACATCTGTCTGGACTTTGTTATGGGATTGCTTCCATCCCAGGGTAACACAGTCATCCTCATGGTTATGGATCCATTTTCCAAGGCAGCCCACTTTGTAACCCTGCCAAAGACACTATCACCCCAGGAGACTGCCCACCTCCTGGTCCTACACATGGTCCAATTGCATGGCATCCCCAAGACATTGTCTTGGGGTCTCAGACCGATGACCCCAATTTACCTCCCAGATTTGGAGCAGTTTCTGTTCGGCAATCAGGGCCTCGGTGAGCCCGTTGTCTGGGTTCCCCCCGCAAACCAATGGACAGGCGAAATGGGCAAACCAAGACTTGGAGTCCACACTTTGATGTATCACAGCATCCCACCCAACTGACCGGAGCCAACATCTCCCCTGGGTGGAGTATGCACATAATTCCCAGGTCTCATCTGCTACCGGATTTTCACCATTTGAAGCCTCCCTAGGCTACCAGCCTCTGCTATTTCCGAACCAGGAGTCAGACATCACCGTTCCAGCCATCCAGCTCCACCTTAGGAGGTGCCCTTGGGTGTGGAAGGCCGCCCATTCCGCCCTGCTGACGAACAAGACCCGGACTCAGAGCCATGCCAACTGGCACTGGACACTAGCCCCGACTACCAGCCCAGGAAGGAGGTGTGGCTTTTGTCAAGGGACATTCCCCTCCAGACAGACTCTCCCAGGTTGGTGCCCAGATATATCAGACCATTTGTGGTTGACCGGGTGGTCAATCTCTCCGCCATTCGTCTCCGGCTGCCCTGCTCTCTGCCGATCCACCTGATCTTCCATGTGTCCGACTGAAGCCAGTGCATACCAGTCCTTTGTGTCCTCCGGCTCCTCCCCCACCTCCTGCCCAGATTGTGGATGGACGGTGCCTGGACGGTGCACAGGATTCTGGATGTTCAGGGTCGGGGCTTCCAGTACCTGGTGGACTGGAAGGCCTATGGGTTAGGTGGGGCCTCATCCTGGACCCTTCCCTCATCCAGGAATTCTACAGAGAACATCCCGACCGTTTCGGTAGTTCACCTGCGGGCTCCAGTTTGACAAGGTCCGCATAATCACGGGTACACTCATCAAAAGTCTATAATTGTATATTAGTGGTTAGCTGTAACTTCGGCTAATTGTTTTTATCAGCTTATCGGTTTATAAAAGTTAACCTTTCAGTTAGCAGATTAGCGATTATCAAAGCTAACATTTTGGTTAGCTGTGTCCACCATTGCTTAAATCACAGAGACGTTATCAATCACACAGATCAGAGACATTGGGATAAATATTGAATAATTTAGACTTTGGTAAATGTGTGCTTGTGTACTACTTTGAAATAGGGAAAGTCTTGCACAAGATGATGATCTATGAATTCTTTCTACAGCCTTATCCCAGAATCCTTCCCAAAATTTCAATTTCAATTTATTCATTTTATATAGCACAACATCACAACAGAGTCACCTCAGGGCACTTCACACAAAACAACTCACAAAACAAAATAAAATGATTAAAAGATTAAGAAGCAAAATAAAACAATTAAAAAACTAAAAAAAGCATAGTAACACAATGTGCCAGTATGCTAGCCATACGAAAGGGAAAATAAGTGCATCTTAAGTCTGGACTTGAAAGTCTCTACAGAATCTGACTGCTTTATTAATGCAAGGAGATCATTCCACAGAACAGGGACATGACAAGAGAAAGCTCTGTGACCTGCAGACTTTTTATTCACCCTAGGGACACAAAGTAGCCCTGCACCCTGTGAAGGCAAAGCCCTGGCCGATGCGTAGGGTTTAATTAGGTCAGCGAGGTAGGCAGGTGCCAGTCCATGAACAATTTTACAGGCTAGTAGCAGAACCTTAAAATCTGATCTCACGGAGACAGGAAACCAGTGAAGAGATGCCAAAGTGATTGTAATGTGGTCAAACTTTCTGCTTCGTGTCAAAAGTCTGGTAGCAGCAGTTTTAAGCAACTGGAGACCCCTAATGCTGGACTGCGATAAACCAGAAAATAGAACATTGCAATAGTCCAATCTAGAAGAGACAAATGCATGAATCAGGGTCTCAGCATCAGCCATAGACAGGATGTGATGAGTCTTCGTGATATTTCGCAGATGGAAGAAAGCAGTCCTCGTAATATCTCTAATGTGGAGGTCAAAAGACAACGTAGAATCAAAAATTACCCCAAAGTTCTTCACTTTGTCAGGATGGAGTATGATATATGAGCTAGGCTAAGAGTTAGCTGGTCAAATTGATGCCGATGACCAAGAACCATCATTTCAGTCTTTTCAGAGTTTAAAAGTAGGAAGTTGCTAGACATCCAGGTTCTCACCTTCTCACTGATGCAAGGCAATCTTCTAAGGATTTTATGTGGATGAGATTACCAGCAGTTATCGGCATGTACAATTGAGTATCATCAGCATAGCAGTGAAAGGCAATCCTAAAATGCCATAGTATATGCCCAAGGGGTACTATATAATGGGAGAAAAGCAGTGGGCCTAAGACGGATACCTGTGGAACCCCAAATTTCATGTCACTAAGGTTAGAGGCACTGTTATTGTTGTGAAAGTGTAGGTACACGGACCCACAACAGGGGGCGCAATGAACGGACAATGGAGAAAAGTAAGAACAAGTTTTACTGTTGTGAAAATAGCACAACTGATACAACAATTAGCAATTTGGAGGTGTAAGCCGAAATCTGCTGGTGTCTTGTGGGCAGGCCCGAAGGTAGGAGACGTCCGTCCTAGTTGAACCGGAACCACCCAGATCTCCTCTGCCACCGAAACCCAGAAGTACTGGAACCGCCAAGTCCCGAATTCCCAGGTGGCCACTGCCTCCGCTCGTCGGATCCGGTACTGCTGGCGGGAAAGAACACAAACACACAGGTTGGGATGCGACCGCACCCGGTAGATGAGAGGGGCAAAGCCGCCTCCACCTCTTGTCACACTGAAGCAGGAAAGGTGAGTACTTATCTGAACACTTGGCCTTCCGCTGTCCTGAAAAGTTTATAAAGTATCGTCACACAGATATATGTTGCAGAGGTGATTACCTTAAACTCAAGGTGATATCTCGGCACTGAGGTGGAGACGCTGTCCTGCTGATATACCTCCGTACTGAGTGAAGTCAGCTGTGTCCAGTAATGGGTGACAGCTGTCACTCTGGCTGCTCTCATCAGGCGGCGGCGCCCTCTGGTGCCTGGAGCCCGCACTCCAGGCAGGGCGCCCTCTGGTGGTGATGGCCAGCAGTACCTCCTCTTCAGCGGCCCACACACAACAGGACCCCCCCCTCAACGGGCGCCTCCTGGCGCACGACCGGGCTTCTCCGGATGGCGACGGTAAAAGTCGGCCAGGAGGGCCGGGTCCAGGATGAAGCTCCTCTTCACCCAGGAGCGTTCCTCGGGGCCGTACCCCTCCCAGTCCACCAGGTACTGAAGACCCCGGCCCATTCGACGGACATCGAGGAGCCGACGCACGGTCCAAGCCGGTTCCCCGTCGATGATCCGGGCAGGAGGTGGTGCCGGACCCGGGGTGCAGAGGGGTGAGGTGTGTTGGGGCTTTATCCGGGAGACATGGAACACTGGGTGAATCCGCAGCGAGGCCGGCAGCTGAAGCCTCACTGCGGCGGGATTGATGATTTTGCGGATTTTGAAGGGACCGATGTATCGTTCTTGGAGCTTGGGGGAGTCCACTTGAAGGGGAATGTCCTTGGTGGACAACCACACTTCCTGCCCAGGACGATACGTGGGAGCCGGGGCCCGCCGCCGGTCTGCATGTGTTTTCTCCCTCGTCCGGGCCTTCAACAAGGCAGAGCGGGCGGCACGCCACACCCGACGGCACCTCCGTAGGTGGGCCTGGACCGAGGGCACACCGACCTCTCCCTCGACCACCGGAAACAAGGGGGGCTGATACCCCAAGCACACCTCAAACGGGGAGAGGCCGGTGGCAGATGACACTTGGCTGTTGTGAGCGTACTCGATCCAGGCCAGGTGGGTACTCCAGGCCGTCGGGTGCGCGGCTGTCACACAGCGTAGTGTCTGCTCCAATTCCTGATTCGCCCGCTCTGCTTGCCCGTTGGTCTGGGGGTGATACCCAGACGAGAGGCTGACCGTGGCCCCCAGTTCCCGGCAAAAACTCCTCCAGACGTGTGAGGTGAACTGGGGACCGCGATCGGAGACGATGTCTGATGGGATGCCATGCAGACGGACGACGTGGTGGACCAGGAGGTCCGCTGTCTCCTGGGCCGTTGGAAGCTTCGGGAGGGCCACGAAGTGGGCCGCCTTGGAGAAACGGTCCACTATCGTGAAGACGACGGTGTTTCCCTGGGACGGCGGGAGACCCGTGACGAAGTCCAGGCCGATATGGGACCAGGGGCGATGAGGCACGGGCAGTGGCTGTAGCTGCCCTGAGGTCTTCTTGTGGTCAGCCTTGCCCCTGGCGCAGGTGGTACAGGCCTGGATGTAGTCCCGGACGTCGGCCTCCAGGGATGCCCACCAGAAGCGTTGCCGGACGACTGTCACGGTCCTTCGCACCCCTGGGTGACAGGAGAGCTTAGAACCGTGACAGAAGTCCAGGACTGCAGCCCTAGCCTCTGGTGGGACGTATAGTTTGTCCTTTGGTCCGTTTCCGGGGTCCGGGACACGGGTCAGGGCCTCCCGGACGGTCTTCTCCACGTCCCAGGTGAGGGCGGCCACGATAGCGGACTCCGGGATGATGGGATCCGGGGGATCCGACGGTTCCGTTTTGACTTCATCCTCGTGCACCCGGGACAATGCGTCCGATCTTTGATTCTTGGTCCCGGGGCGGTAGGTAATCCGGAAGTCAAAACGGCCAAAGAACAGTGACCAGCGGGCTTGCCTGGGGTTCAGACGCTTAGCGGTCCTGATGTACTCCAGGTTCCGATGGTCAGTGAAAACCGTGAATGGCACGGCTGTTCCCTCCAACAGATGTCTCCACTCTTCGAGGGCCTCTTTCACAGCAAGGAGTTCCCGATTGCCGACGTCATAATTCCGTTCAGCGGGGGTCAACCTGCGAGAGAAATAGGCACACGGGTGAAGGACCTTATCGGTCTTCCCGCTCTGGGAGAGCACCGCTCCTATCCCTGAGTCCGAGGCATCCACTTCAACCACTAACTGGCGGCTAGGATCGGGCTGCACCAGAACTGGTGCAGACGAGAAGCGCCGTTTCAACTCCTTGAACGCGGCCTCGCACCGGTCCGACCAGGTGAAGGGAACTTTTGGAGAGGTCAGGGCTGTCAGGGGGCTAACTACCTGACTGTAGCCCTTAATGAACCTCCTATAGAAATTAGCAAAGCCGAGGAACTGTTGCAGCTTCCTACGGCTTGTGGGTTGGGGCCAATCTCTCACCGCCGCAACCTTGGCCGGATCCGGGGCGACGGAGTTAGAGGAGATGATAAACCCCAGGAAGGACAAAGAAGTGCGGTGGAACTCACACTTCTCGCCCTTCACAAACAGACGGTTCTCCAACAACCGCTGCAGGACCTGACGGACATGCCGGACATGAGTCTCAGGATCCGGGGAAAAGATGAGTATATCGTCTAGATATACGAAGACGAACCGGTGCAGGAAGTCCCGCAAGACATCGTTTACCAACGCTTGGAAGGTCGCGGGAGCATTAGTGAGACCGAACGGCATGACCAGGTACTCAAAATGACCTAAGGGGGTGTTAAATGCCGTCTTCCATTCGTCTCCCTTCCGAATCTGAACCAAATGATACGCATTCCTAAGATCCAGCTTGGTGAAAATCTTGGCTCCATGCAAGGGGGTGAACACTGAATCCAACAAGGGCAACGGGTATCGGTTGCGGACCGTGATCTCGTTCAACCCCCTGTAATCAATGCATGGACGAAGTCCGCCATCTTTTTTACCCACAAAAAAGAAACCTGCGCCCATCGGTGAGGTGGAATTCCGGATCAACCCAGCGGCTAATGAGTCCCGGATGTAGGTCTCCATTGATTCGCGTTCCGGCCGTGAGAGGTTGTACAGCCTACTGGACGGGAACTCACTGCCTGGAACCAAATCAATGGCACAATCGTACGGGCGGTGGGGAGGAAGCGTGAGAGCCAGATCCTTGCTGAACACGTCAGCGAGGTCATGGTACTCCGCTGGCACCGCCTTCAGATTGGGCGGGACTCGGACCTCCTCCTTAGCTTGGGAGCCGGGAGGAACCGAGGAACCGAGACACTCCCGATGGCAGGTTTCGCTCCACTGCACCACTACCCCGGAAGGCCAATCAATCCGGGGATTGTGCTTAAGCATCCATGGAAACCCTAAAACCACACGGGAGGTGGCCTGAGTCACGAAGAACTCGATCACCTCCCGGTGGTTACCTGACACCACCAGAGTTACTGGAGGTGTCTTATGCGTGATTGGTGGGAGTAGGGAGCCATCTAGTGCTCGAACCTGCACAGGCGAGGTAAGAGCCACCAGAGGGAGCCCTATCTCCCTGGCCCATCTGCTGTCAAGCAGATTCCCCTCAGAGCCCGTGTCCACCAGTGCTGGGGCCTTCAGGGTTGAATCCTCATACAGGATTGTGACTGGGAGTCGTGTAGCAATGTGGGTGTGTCCCACGTGAATGTTTTGGCCCACCCCTGGCCCAGTCTCTAGGGGCGGGCGTTGGAGTTTAACCGCTCGGGGCAGTCGTTTGCCGTATGCTCACTCGAGCCACAAACATAACAAGCTCCGTGGGCCCGCCTCCTTTGTGCTCCAGGTGCCCTAAATGTTGCCCTGCTCGTGTCCATAGCTTCGTCAGCAGGGGGAGCCGTAAGCGCACGGAGCGCAGGAACAGAGGAGCGTGGGGAGGGCGGAGCCCGATCGGACCCGGAAGGGAGAGGGACGACGCGTGCCTGGCCACGCCCTTCGCCTCGTTCCCGACGGCGTTCTTCTAACCGGTTGTCGAGTCGTATGACTAGATCAATGAGCCCATCTAAATCTCGCGGTTCGTCCTTAGCCACCAGGTGCTCTTTTAGGACCAGAGACAGTCCGTTTACAAAGGCAGCGCGGAGGGCAGTGCTATTCCAGCCGGATCTCGCCGCCGCGATGCGAAAGGCGACTGCATAGGCAGCTGCGCTCCGACGTCCCTGTCGCATGGACAGTAGTGCGGTTGAAGCGGACTCTCCTCTGTTGGGATGATCGAACACCGTTCTGAGCTCCCGTACAAACCCATCGTAAGTATGAAGGAGCCGAGAGTTCTGCTCCCAGAGCGCTGTAGCCCAAGCGCGTGCCTCCCCGCGAAGCAGGTTTATCACATAAGCTACCTTGCTAGCATCCGTCGCGTACATCACGGGACGCTGAGCGAAGACGAGCGAACACTGCATAAGAAAGTCCGCGCACGTCTCCACACAGCCTCCGTACGGTTCTGGAGGGCTTATGTATGCTTCTGGGGACGGAGGGAGGGACCGTTGAACGACCAGTGGAACGTTACTTTCGCGCGCAGGGTCCTCGGGAGGGAGAGCCGCAGCGGCGCCCGAAGGGCGTGCCTCCACTTGTGCGGCGAGAGCCTCCACCCTGCGGTTTAGGAGAACGTGTTGCTCGGTCATTAAATCGATCCGAGAGGTGAAAGCGGTGAGGATCCGCTGCAACTCACCGATTACCCCTCCCGAAGCCTCCGCCACGTCTTGGTCTTCCAGTGGCCGTTCAACAGCCGGTTGACGCCCCTCGGGATCCATGACGCTGGCCGAGATATCCTGTTGTGAAAGTGTAGGTACACGGACCCACAACAGGGGGCGCAATGAACGGACAATGGAGAAAAGTAAGAACAAGTTTTACTGTTGTGAAAATAGCACAACTGATACAACAATTAGCAATTTGGAGGTGTAAGCCGAAATCTGCTGGTGTCTTGTGGGCAGGCCCGAAGGTAGGAGACGTCCGTCCTAGTTGAACCGGAACCACCCAGATCTCCTCTGCCACCGAAACCCAGAAGTACTGGAACCGCCAAGTCCCGAATTCCCAGGTGGCCACTGCCTCCGCTCGTCGGATCCGGTACTGCTGGCGGGAAAGAACACAAACACAGGTTGGGATGCGACTGCACCCGGTAGATGAGAGGGGCAAAGCCGCCTCCACCTCTTGTCACACTGAAGCAGGAAAGGTGAGTACTTATCTGAACACTTGGCCTTCCGCTGTCCTGAAAAGTTTATAAAGTATCGTCACACAGATATATGTTGCAGAGGTGATTACCTTAAACTCAAGGTGATATCTCGGCACTGAGGTGGAGACGCTGTCCTGCTGATATACCTCCGTACTGAGTGAAGTCAGCTGTGTCCAGTAATGGGTGACAGCTGTCACCCTGGCTGCTCTCATCAGGCGGCGGCGCCCTCTGGTGCCTGGAGCCCGCACTCCAGGCAGGGCGCCCTCTGGTGGTGATGGCCAGCAGTACCTCCTCTTCAGCGGCCCACACACAACAGTTATTGTACAAAACACAGTGAGAGTGACTGGACAGGTATGACGTCAACCACACAAGGCACTCCCAGTAATCCAAAAATGACTCTTCAACCTATCAAGTAAAATATGATGATCCACGGTATCAAACGCAGCACTGAGATCTAACAGTACCAGAACCGTAGTGGTGTCCGAGTCCATTGCAAGCAGAAGGTCATCCACCACTTTAGTGAGAGCTGTCTCTGTGGAGTGGTATTTTCTAAAGGCAGACTGCAGTGGCTCAAAAAGATTATTGTCAGTAAGGTGGTCCACGAGCTGCCGTGAAACCACTTTTCCAGAATTTTAGAGCAAAATGATAGATTTGATATCGGCCTATAGTTTTTCAATACACTAGTATCAAGATTAGATTTTTTAATATATGGTTTAATCACTGCAGATTTGAAACATTTAGGAACAGATCCAGAAGTTAATGAGAGAATAATAATTTCCAGCACAGAACAGCCCAAGAATGGGCCACAGGTCCTTAAACAGTTTTGTTGGTATAGGATCAAATTAACAGGTTGTGCTTTTTGTACAAGTTTTTTAGAAGTTTCATCAGCACACCTAGTAAGATACTATCAAATTCTGTAAATCTAGGTAACACCTCAGTGGTGGCACCCACCCCAATAGCAGGGTGTAGTGGCTGGGTTAAGGCATGCTGGGATATGTTCAACCTAATGTCTTCAATTTTTCTTCTCGAAGTAACCCAAGAAATCCTGTGCTGAAAAAGGAGAGTGACTTACAGGTCATTGTCCATGAATAAGTATTGCCACCGAGTCGAACAAAAACTTTGAGTTATGCTTGTTTTTTGTTGATGAGATCATAGTAAAAGGCTCGTTTTGTAGCCAGTAGTGCATGCTTATATGGTAAAATAGCATCACACCACACTAGGTGGAATATCTCTAATTTTGAACCACGCCATTTCCGTTCTAAAACTCTAGACTTTTGCATGAGGTCATGAAAGTAAATCATTGAACCAAGATGACTGTGTTTTGGGAGGGCGTGGTTTGAATAAAGGTGGCTCAGTTTTGTCAAGTGTAGTTTTGAGTGCTGAGTTTAAACTATCCACAAGATTGTCTACTGATTGGACATTTTCCAAACGTGAAGCTAAGGGCCCCTTCACACATAGTGCGAATTTGGTAGATTTGCATATAAAGTGTGCATGAAGCATGAATCGTGCAAAACGTGTAAAATTGTAGCTGCCTAATACACCTTTTGCTATGTCTATTTGCACAAATCAGGAGGCTGAAAGACAGAGTGTGCGCTGTGCGAACCCACTGATCCCTCTCGCGGCAGGTGTCAGCCAAATTCCAGGTGACACACACGAACATCTAACACCTCTCGTTTGGCACTTTCACAAATATCACTGCCAGTACGACAATGATTGTCTGCTGACTGTTGTTGTGTTAATAGTACGAATGGCCACACATCTTCTAAGTGTCCCCCAAGTGTGGCTTGGTGTGTGCGCTAAACTGACAGGAGGCGTGGCCACTGACAGAAGCAGCTGTGGAGATCTGTCGATCTGGACATCTCAGCTGGACGTACTGTGTTTGGACATACATGGACTAACAACAGCCTACTGTGATGCGCGTGTCTGCTTGCTGTCATCACGTGGACATAAATAAAAACATATATTGCTTGGCAACGGGCTGCAGCGTGTGCATGCTCGCTCGCTGCAGCCCATGGACAGGCTGGCCCAGGTTGAAACGGACCGTCAGATCATAACACTTAGCGGGCGATCTGACTGTCACATCACCCACGTGAGCGCTGTTCCACATGAGGTGGTGTAATCCTGTGGTGCGCTGGCTGGACATACGCGCAGGCCGGCTGGACATGCGCCAGCAGATGTGGACATGATGAGAGCACATGTTGTACCCAGGATATGGGGTAATATGCTGCAGTACCTCTGAAAATATGAGAGAAATGATCACGAGAGTTATTTCGGGTTGTTTCTCCCACGCAGAGGTTTATTGCAATCTAAAACATGACCAATCATCATTTCCTCGTCCTTTCCCCAACACAAAATGGCAGACTCACGATAAGTTCACGTGCAGAAACATATTTTAAACCCTTAAAACATACATGAAAACATTTCTTTAGCTTCACTCCTGCATGCAATACAAACAGAAAAATACCCTAACTATGCACACAATATGTTCAGAACACTGGGAGACGTTTACCTGAAAATATGAGAGAAATGATCACGAGAGTTATTTCGGGTTGTTTCTCCCACGCAGAGGTTTATTGCAATGAGGAGAAACCCCGCGAAATCACTCCAGTGGTGTGGGAAGACATTACAAGTTGTAAAAATAAAGGATCCCCCAGGATTACTAGACGATTTCCGAGAATGCGGTCACAATTCCTTTGAATAGAATTACAAAACATTTAGAAAAAATAAAGAATAACATACTTTACATACTTTTAACCAACTCTTAACTGTATTTATATTGTTCTGAAGGCTTTTATGTAAATGTATATTTATTACAAACCTTTTTAACATTTTAAGAACTTTCCTATTTTTAACTATTTTTAATATGACATCACCTTATGAGTTATCATTATTTATTGGCGCTGTCCTGAGCATAGTGTTTAAAGGCGTGCTATCCTTCTAACCTATCACACTCTCCCCCACTTGAAAAAAATGTCGTCCCGACATTATAATCAAAACATTTACTTTTACATGTCAAAACTATCAACATTCTATATTTACCCGTTAGTCCATAAACTTGAAAGCAAACCATATCTGTGGGCTCTAGCCATCACTTCACTACAGATCAGGTCTGAAGACTGAAGACTAAGGAGTCAGTAAGCAGTCTATTGTCTGTGTTTATAACCATAGAAGGAAAAGTCTCGATGGCAGTCTGTAGATGCATCACTGGAGAGTGTCGTACCCCTGAATATGGGGTAGTGTGCTGTAGTACCTGTTTACTGTAGTCCATGCATACCCAAGGGCTGAGTGTAGTATGGCTGCAGCGTAGGGAACCATGGGGCCAGACCTGGGTACACAGGCAGCAGAGGTGGTGCAGGCTGGACACTGTAGCAGGATGGGGTCCCTAGGTAGTCGTAGGTCATCCGTTTCGGCGGGTGTCTCTCTCGTTGAGGGCGCTGGGACGTGGTCTCCTCTGCTCCCTCAGATGCAGCAGGCAACGAAGGGGCTGGAGGATCGCCAGCAACTGAATCCATCTCCTCACGAGTTGCCTCCTCAGCCGCAGGGTGACGTGCTTCCAGATGGTCTCCACTGGTTGGCCCTGCTGGAACAGCAGCAAGGGCTGGTGCTGGAGGCTGATGTCTCACTGCAGCAGGTTCTTGTTTCGTTTCAGAAAGGTCTGATGGCTGGGAACCAGGCGGCTGAGGTGGTGCATGGTAAAAGCTGAACTCATCACCACTCTCATCATCAGACACATGAGTATCTGGGGCAGTTTTGTCTCTCCTCTTCTGTTTTACAGGGTTGTCTTTTTCTGGGGCTGGTTCAAAAGGTAAGTGGTCACATGACATGAGTAGGTTTCTGTGTAGCACCCTAGAGCGTCCTTTGCCTCTCTCTGGTCTCACTTCATAGATTGGGAGGTCAGGCCCCATTTGTCTGTCTACCGTATGAATAGTGTCCTCCCAATAGTCTCTGAGTTTCCCTGGGCCTCCCCTTGGAGTCAGGTTTTTGACCAAGACTCTCTCGCCAGGCTGTAACACAGAACTCCTTACTTTCGTGTCATAATGTCTTTTGCTCTTGTCAGCTGTTTTCTTGGCATTCTCATTTGCAATGGTATATGCTTCATCCATGCCCTTTCTCCATTTTTCAACATAGTCTTTGTGGTTACTAAAACCAGGGTCTGAATATAGTCCAAAGAGCATATCTACTGGCAATCTGGGTGAGCGCCCGAACAGTAGATAAAATGGAGAGTAAGCAGTCACATCACAACGAGTACAGTTGTAGGAGTACACCAGCTTGTTGATAGAGTCCTTCCAGTTTGACTTTTCTGTTTCAGTGAGTGTCTTAAGCATTTGTAACAACGTCCTGTTCATGCGTTCGACTTGACCATTCCCCATTGGGTGATAGGGTGTTGTTCTTGAGCCGGCCATGCCACTGAGTTTCTTAAGTTGGGTGAATAACTGATTTTCAAATTCACCGCCTTGGTCATGGTGAATGCGACAAGGAAAACCAAACTTCAGGGCGTAGTCATTGAAGATGAGGTTTGCAGCAGTTTTCCCTGACTTTGAAGTAGTGGCATAGGCTTGTGCAAAGCGTGTGAAGTGATCAACAATCACTAAAATATATTCAAAACCACCTTTGCATTTGTCAAGATGAAGAAAGTCTATACACACAAGTTCAAAAGGCTGTGTTGTTACAATGTTGGTCAAAGGGGCTCTTGAATCGCGACTGGGTTTTTTCTGTTTGACACAGGAACACACACGGGTCACATAATGTTCGATGTCTGTCTGCATGTAAGGCCAAAAGAAGCGGTCACGTACTAAAGACACGGTGCGGTCGACACCTTGATGGCCCATTTTATTGTGCAGTTCGTCAAGCACTGTTTTCTTAAAGTGTTCTGGCAGTACCAGCTGTTTGCGGACAGAAGTGGTTCTGTACAAAATGCCATCACTATCTAGCACTAGCTTGTCCCATTCTCTGAATAAGCATTTTGTTTTTGGACTGCAAGTTCTTAGCTCTCTGGTCAGTGGCTTTGAGTCTGACATTTTGCTCTGTAATACAGGGCCAATAACAGGATCAGTCTTTTGTGCTTGGCTTAGCTGTTCTTTTGGGATGGGTGTGAGTGATGCTTCGGCTGACACACCTTGTGCTGTGACTGACAAAGCTGTGGCCAACATAGACCATGTGGCAGGGGTCTCCTTTTGTGCCTCTATGGCCTGGATAGCAGCTGCAATAGAGTCAGGAGGGAGTTCCTCAGAACAGTCTTTCATTAGAGTCTCTACATCAAGGGGCATTCTCGACAAAGCATCAGCATCACCATTTTCTTTTCCTGGTTTGTACTTAATAGTGAAATGAAAGTCAGCGAGCTCTGCGACCCATCTTGATGTTGTTGCATTCAGTTTGGCAGTGGACAAAATATAAGTTAATGGGTTGTTATCACTAAACACAGTGAATGACGGGGCATAATATAAGTAGTCTCGAAATTTGTCTGTGATCGCCCACTTTAAAGCTAAAAACTCGAGCTTGCCTGCATGAAAGTGGTAGTTTTTCTCAGCTGCTGTTAATGTGCGCGAGCCATAAGCAATAACTCGCAGCTTATCATTTTGTCTTTGGTACAGCACTGCACCGAGTCCCTCGTGTGAGGCGTCAGTGTGTACAATAAATGGCTGGGTGAAATCTGGAAAGCCGAGCACTGGTGGGTTCATCAGGCAGTCAATTAGTTCCTCGAGTGCACTTTGGTGTTTGTCAGTCCACATTATTTGTGTGGATGAGGGCACAACGGGACTCGTCTTCTTTTGCTTTGTGACTCTCGTGGTCAAATTTTCGTTGTCCTTGTCTGCTTTTAACAGTTCATATAGACAGTTTGCTTTTCTGGAAAAGTCCTTTATGTATTGCCTGTAGTATGATAGAAGGCCTAACATCTTTCTGAGCTGACCAACAGTTTGCGGTTTAATGTCCTTGAGTGCTCTTACAGCTTCAAAATCAGCAGGATCAACTTTGCTGCCCTCTGCTGACACTCTCCTACCCAAGTAGCGCACTTCAGGTTTAAAAATGTCACACTTACTTGACTTAAGTTTAATACCAAAGTCTCTTAGCCGCTGGAGCACTTTTCTCACATCCTCCACATGACTTTTGAAAGTTTTGCTGTAGACCAGTGTGTCGTCCAGGTAGGGGATGCATATGTTGTCGCGAAGTCCCTCCAAGCACTCCTCCATACAGCGTTGAAATGCTGCAGGGGCATTCATGAGTCCAAAGGGGATGCGTACCCACTCATACAATCCCCAGGGGGTCACAAAAGCAGTGAGTGGGCGGCTTTCCTCTGACATGAACCCCTGGTGGTATGCTTTTCCCTGATCTAATAGTGAGAACCAGGAGTTACCACCTAAACTGTCCATAATGTCCTGGACACGTGGGATGGGCTGGCGATCTGGATGGGTTTTTCTATTCAAGTCTCTATAATCTATACACAGTCTCAAAGTGCCATCCTTCTTTCTAACGCATACGACTGGTGAGGAGTATGAGGAGTTTGACTTCCTGACCCAGCCTTGTGCGATTAGGTCATGCAGGTAACTTTTCATCTCCTGATAGAGAGGGCGTGGTACTGACAGATATGTGCGTTTGACAGGCTCATTGTCCTTGAGTGAAATAGTCATTTGCAAGTTTTCAATGCAGCCTATGTCATTGTCTGTTATAGAAAAAGAGTCACATTCTTCTCTGAGCATCTGCTTAACTATGACCCTCTGTTCTTCACTGAGGTGGCCAAGATCTACAGGAGGATCCCACTTCTCATTAGAGCGAGATGAGGGCTGTGTGCTGGTGGGATTAATTGTAGCTACAGTGGCTTTTTCAAACATCTGGGCAGGTAAAACAGCCGTTATAGTCTGTACCGTTCCAACTAAGGTACGACCTACCAGAACAATGTCGTGGTCAGTGGGGTTAGAGACATCCACAGTTATGACAGGTAAAGTGCCCTTTTTAACTCTGACCAGAGTGTCGAAGAACTCGAGATTGTCTGGCCACTGAGGGTTTAAATCTGGCTCAAATAACATAGTCATGTCTTGTTTAAATGGCTGTGCTGCTACACGGCATTCCACTTGGATATGCCTTTGTTTAGGAACAGTAATACAGTCTTTTTTTGTTTTCACTTGAAACTCATCTACTGTATTCGCACTGACAGCCTGAATGAAAGCTTTCACCTTGTTCCTTTTGAGGCTGGGGAATGCTTTTCTCACTGTACTGAATGCTTTAGCTCTTTCAGTCCTTTTCAAGATGCATTCAATGACATTGTAACCTATAATGGGGTGCGACAGGTAACAACCTTTCATTACCAACATGGGAATGATCATTTCCTCAGGTGGTTCTGCCCCAGAATCAAGTTGGAATGTAGTCTCAATCCACCCGAGGTATGGCATGTTGGTCCCATTGGCTGCAGTGAGGCTCAGTTCAGTGGAGTCCATCATCTCGGCAACATCTCTCAGCTTTAGGTGTGGCAAGTAGTCCTCTTTCCATCTCTCGTCAATGATTGACACTTGTGAGCCTGAGTCCCACAAGGCCTGAAGTCTGTGGCCATCCAGGAGACACTCGACCAAACACTGTCTGCCCACCAGAGATGTGACCTTGTGAGGGGTGTTCACCTGGACTGGTGGCAGTGGGATGTGGACCATCTCATTTTCATTGTTTATCTTTAACTTGTTGTATTGTCTCTTATGTTCAATCCAGTTTTGCTTCTGACATGCTTTAGAACAATAGAATGTCTTTTTACACGCTGAACACCGTCTCAAGTTCATGTCTGGATCTTCTTGTTTGCAGTGGGCACATTGTTGGGACCTGTTGCTGTCAGCGATGGTTAACACTCGTCCCTCAGTGGTAACCGTTGCCCGTTTAAATGTCTCTCTCGAGGTGATTTTGTGCCTCTGTTTTTGCATCCAGCTTGGAAGTGTTCCTCACTCCCACAGAAGAAGCAGTGGGTGCAGCGCTCATTAGTTACGGACTGCTGGCAGGCATGGCACCTCCTTTCTGGACGAGCTGGGTGACCTTGGTAGTGCTGTGGTGAATACTGAGAGGGTGGTGGTTTTTGGCGGGGGCCCTGATAGAAGTGAAACTGCTGTGGGTCCCGGTCGTACTGCATAACTGGCGGCTGAACGTACAACTGAGCACTAGACACTGGCTGTTGTAGTGTCTCTTTAATTTGCGCTATCTCTGCACTGAGACCTTTCAGGGAGGCTACGTCTGTCTTTAGATCTGCTAGTTCTGTGACTAGTTCAGGAGGGATTTTAGCTTTAACTTCCTTTACTAAATTTTTGACAGGCCCGGCATCTACTGACTGAACTGCGCTCACACTAGTGGCTGACTGTGAGGCTAAACACCCTTTCTTGTGCTTCCTCTCTGCTTCATTAGCACAAGCTATGTTTAATCTTTCTAGCAGGAGCTCATCGGGAGTATCATTGTCTAAGAGCAGTGGCTGCATGTCTATCCTGACACTGTCACTCTGAAGGCCTGTTAGTATGGTGTGCAAGCACATACGCTGCACTAGTGCTGGGTCATACTTAAGACCTGACTCTGACTCCTGTGATGCAAATAAGACTTTCTGCTTTAAATCGAGGACCCTCATCAGGAAATTCTGGGCAGTCTCTTTGGGGTTCTGTACCTCTGAAGCGAGTTGTTTGTAGAGTTCAGTGGCACTCTTCTCCTGGAAATGAGAGCGAAGAATGCGGCGTAGAGTGGGCAAAGTGAGCTGGGCCTTCCCCTCCAGGTAGCTGCGTAGTTGTAGACCTGGCAAGATAGCCCTGATGACAGCATCTACAATGTCAAACTCTGAGTAACCTCTGCTCAGTCCATTTTCGATCTGATGGGCAAGACTGGAAAATGTCAGTTTATCCTTCTGGCCTGGCTCTCCTATTTGGCCTGATATTTTGAAATCTTTGTGCCAATAGGCGCCTGGTTGCTGTTGACTGGGCACACTACTCACAGGGCGGTTACTTGTTTGGGACTGAATATTAGCCACTGCGCTTCTCACTGTATTAACTGTCTCTGCTACCCGTGGAGTAGTAGTTGGCTGGTCTGTTCGCCCTGAGTCTCCTCTTTCATTTACATTTTCTCCAGGTAAGTCATTTTCAACACTTATTATTTCAGCAATCTTATTCTTCAGTGACAATAGTTCAGACATCCCTTCATCCTCCAATTCTTTCATTTCTTCTCTTTCAATATGCATCTGGATGTGCGTCAGCAGGGACAGGCGTGTTTTTGTGTCAGCCTTTATTTTCCCTGCTATACCAAGAAACTCACAGATGGACACTAACTGTTCTTTAGGCAAAGTGTGCACTCCATGCACGATTTGTTCTTGTTGCTGTTCCAGCAGTGACATTTTGGCAGTAGACAGGAGGAACTTTTGCAGGTACAGGGGAGACCAAGCTGTGGGATCCGTGCAGCTCCTGGTGATCTCTGGTCGGCCTCAGGATGCGTGGACTGGAGCACAGCTGCCAGCTCTCCTTAACCGCAACACCTTCCTCACTGTAGGCTGCCTGGGTGATGTGGGGGATTTAGCAGGCTCAGACTACGACGTACAGGCTGTGGACATCGGACATCTAAGCAGCAATCCCAGCGGTGCCTCCAAATGTTGTACCCAGGATATGGGGTAATATGCTGCAGTACCTCTGAAAATATGAGAGAAATGATCACGAGAGTTATTTCGGGTTGTTTCTCCCACGCAGAGGTTTATTGCAATCTAAAACATGACCAATCATCATTTCCTCGTCCTTTCCCCAACACAAAATGGCAGACTCACGATAAGTTCACGTGCAGAAACATATTTTAAACCCTTAAAACATACATGAAAACATTTCTTTAGCTTCACTCCTGCATGCAATACAAACAGAAAAATACCCTAACTATGCACACAATATGTTCAGAACACTGGGAGACGTTTACCTGAAAATATGAGAGAAATGATCACGAGAGTTATTTCGGGTTGTTTCTCCCACGCAGAGGTTTATTGCAATGAGGAGAAACCCCGCGAAATCACTCCAGTGGTGTGGGAAGACATTACAAGTTGTAAAAATAAAGGATCCCCCAGGATTACTAGACGATTTCCGAGAATGCGGTCACAATTCCTTTGAATAGAATTACAAAACATTTAGAAAAAATAAAGAATAACATACTTTACATACTTTTAACCAACTCTTAACTGTATTTATATTGTTCTGAAGGCTTTTATGTAAATGTATATTTATTACAAACCTTTTTAACATTTTAAGAACTTTCCTATTTTTAACTATTTTTAATATGACATCACCTTATGAGTTATCATTATTTATTGGCGCTGTCCTGAGCATAGTGTTTAAAGGCGTGCTATCCTTCTAACCTATCACACACACTGCCTCTCATTCATGTCATTTCATGACTACGTCAGTGAAAGAGAAAACTTCGCACATCAGCCTCCTCAAACAGGTGCGTGGGAGATAACGGACAAGCCCAGCTAAACATGAAAATGAAAAGGTCCCGCACTCCATCTTACTTGCTGTAGAAAAATTTATTCAGGACTGTATCACCAACATTTCGGCCTGATGAAGGCCACAGTGCCGAAACGTTGGTGATACAGTCCTGAATAAATTTTTCTACAGCAAGTAAGACGGAGTGCAGGACCTTTTCATTTTCATGACTACATCAGTGACCATGAGTCATATACAGAGGAACAGATGGATCATATTTGTATTGCCTGCTTGATAAATGCAGTGTTATTACATGGTGTGTGGTTTTATTTTTCTTTAAATATGTCCATGTCCTTTCTGATATCAGGGAGATTCCCACAACTTTCACAGGACAGTGACAATAGCTCAGTGGTAAAGTTTTTGACTGGAAATCAGAGCTTTTGGAAGGTGCAGGTTCGATTCCCGTGGGTGGGATGTAATTTTTATTTTTTGTATTTTCAACCACATCACGTAGTGTTCAGAATAATAGCAGTGCTATGTGACTAAAAAGATTAATCCAGGTTTTGAGTATATTTCTTACTGTTACATGGGTAACAAGGTACCAGTAGATTCAGTAGAGTCTCACAAATCCAACAAGACCAAGAAATAATGATATGCACACTCTTAAGGCTATGAAATTGGGCTATTAGTAAAAAAAAAAGTAGAAAAGGCAGTGTTCACAATAATAGTAGTGTGGCATTCAGTCAGTGAGTTTGTCAGTTTTGTGGAACAAACAGTTGTGAATCAGGTGTCCCCTATTTAAGGATGAAGCCAGCACCTGTTGAACATGCTTTTCTCTTTGAAAGCCTGAGAAAAATGGGACGTTCAAGGCATTGTTCAGAAGAACAGCGTAGTTTGATTAAAAAGTTGATTGGAGAGGGGAAAACTTATACGCAGGTGCAAAATTCATCTACAATGATCTCTAATGCTTTAAAATGGACAAAATACCAGAGACGCGTGGAAGAAAACTGAAAACAACCATCAAAATGGATAGAAGAATAACCAGAAAGGCAAAGGCTCACCCATTGATCAGCTCCAGGATGATCAAAGACCGTCTGGAGTTACCTGTAAGTGCTGTGACAGTTAGAAGACGCCTGTGTGAAGCTAATTTATTTGCAAGAATCTCCCACAAAGTCCCTCTGTTAAGTAAAAGCCATGTGCAAAAGAGGTTACAATTTGCCAAAGAACACATCAACTGGCCTAAAGAGAAATGGAGGAATATTTTGTGGACTGATGAGAGTAAAATTGTTCTTTTTGGGTCCAAGGGCCGCAGACAGTTTGTGAGACGACCCCCAAACTCTGAATTCAAGCCACAGTTCACAGTGAAGACAGTGAAGCATGGTGGTGCAAGCATCATGATATGGGCATGTTTCTCCTACTATGGTATTGAGCCTATATATCGCATACCAGGTATCATGGATCAGTTTAGATATGTCAAAATACTTGAAGAGGTCATGTTGCCTTATGCTGAAGAGGACATGCCCTTGAAATGGGTGTTTCAACAAGACAATGACCCCAAGCACACTAGTAAACAAGCAAAATCTTGGTTCCAAACCAACAAAATGAATGCCTTGCAGATGTGAAGAAATCATGAAAAACTGTGGTTATACAACTAAATACTAGTTTAATGATTCACAGGATTGCTAAAAAAGCAGTTTGAACATAATAGTTTTGAGTTTGTAGCGTCAACAGCAGATGCTACTATTATTGTGAACACCCCCTTTTCTACTTTTTTTTTTAATTATAGCCCAATTTGATAGCCTTAAGAGTGTGCATATCATGAATGCTTGGTCTTGTTGGATTTGTGAGAATCTACTGAATCTACTGGTACCTTGTTTCCCATGTAACAATAAGACATATACTCAAAACCTGGATTAATCGTTTTAGTCACATAGCACTACTATTATTCTGAACACGGTTATTCTGTTGTTCCACTAAACACGGCGGTAAAACTGTAAACTTAACAAGTGAGTGTTCAGAGACTACCGATGCAAGAAGCATGATGTCAATATTCGTGACAGCAATACCACATGCAGGAACCAAATCCAGGGTATTTCCACTATGGGCATCGAGTCTTGAATGCATTGCTGGAATACTAATGCATCCGCAATTTCCAGAAATGATTTGCAGGGGGGATTAGAAGGCTTATTTATATGAACGTTAAAGTAACCAATAATCAGAATGTTATCTGCACTAGATGACAAGTTAGAGATGAACACACCAAATTCATCTAAGAATTCAGAGTATGGGCCAGGGGACCTGCATGTTGTTGTTGTTGTCCATTTGGCTGCTCCCATTGTGTTCTGAGTCACCACAGTGGATACAGCCCGATCTCCATTCGTATTTGGCACGTTTTATGCTGGATGCCCTTGCCAGGGGGCCTGTATACAGTGACAAAATAATACCGCTGATTTTTATTCTTCTGACCTTGGCGACGATTGTTCATTCTAAGAACAAGATTATATATCCGCAATATAAGAGCTTTCTTATGGTCCATAAGTTCAAAGAGGTCCTCCCAAGGATGCTTATTGGGTTTAGTGGAGAACGCTGGAAAAATAGTAGATACACAATGTCTAGTTTGAAAAAAATTAAATAAATGAGATGAGGGCAAGCAATATAAGGAAGACCATGTCAATAAAATTAAGAAAGGTATTATTCTTAAAAAGATCATGGAAACATTTAATGCCCTATTATGTACAGGACCAAGACCAGAAGCAGAAAGACCTTTGAAGTTGAAGTCATAATTGATTCCATATTTTAAGAGAGGCAAAGTGCAACAGGGTTATCCGTATACCAATACAGAGACACGGGGAGATACGAAAATAATAAGGCAGAGCCACAGGTAGATAAACACAAGAGAGCTTCTAACTGACACCAAGTTGTATGAGGATCTTTTAACCAGTAAATGTAGTTTTGAATGTTAGCTGCCTAGTAATGTTGTTGTCTATTCGGCTGCTCCCATTTTTGTTCGGGGTCACCACAGTGGATACAGCCAGATCTGCACTGGTATTTGGCACGAGTTTTACGCCAGATGCCTTTCCTGACTCCAGTGTTACCCAGAGAAACACACAGTCGCTGGTGTTCCAAAGAGTCTCCCATCCAAGTACTAACCAGATACCATGTTATATGGCTGGGGGGGCTTGGCTGCCTTTTTGTTTCTGTCCTTTGCTTCTCCTTCCAGGTGGTTTGCATTTGGAACTGAGTGGCTGTGTTGCTGAGTTTATCAGGACCTCACCCTGATCACCTGAGGCTGATCACCTGCGGCTCATCAGGACTCACAGCTGTGGTGCATCTGCATGGATTGGAACATGGTGGCATTTAAGACTGGACTGCACAGTGTGTATTTGCCAGAGACTCGACCTTGTGACCAGACGGGTGAGATCGTCGTCTCGGGAGCCATCTCATCATCAATGGATGCAGAGAACGTCCAGGTTTGATGCACGGTCTGTGAAAGAGGAGGAGGTGAGGTCTCACGCTCGTCAGCACACTTCCTGAGGTACGTTAGATTTTGTGACTAACATTTATACAGTCAGTAAATGTGGTGTCCCTCACACCTTTATGATATTGAGCTGTATGTTAGTCATGTATCGACTTCCACTGCAGTGGAGTTTTGTGAACTGGATGTTCCATGCCTGCAGGTTGGGAAGTTGATTAGTAATCAAGCCAGGAAGTGTTTGCTGTTTGTACACCTTTAAGTGTTCTCTCTGTGTGTAGAGTGTGGACTCACATAATGGTTCCTTCTTTCACAGACTCGGTTTGTTGCGGCCACCTGGGGGGTGTCGGCGGGGTCCTCGAGTCCGAACAGCTTCTGGCTCCGGACCGTTAGCGCTGCTGGGAGCGCACCACGCCAGACCGCACTTTGTTTTTTATGTATCACTGTTATGTATTAAATTCAGTTAGCCTTTGTACCGTGCTCTGCTTATTTCATACTGGGTCTTTCAAACGCTGGTCGGTTCTCCAAGCTGCGTCCGACACATAACATACCACACTGCTTAGTTTCTGAGATCTGACGGGATCAGGCTGACACAGAGCAGACCAGCTGCGTTAGCTGCCTAGTAATATAACATCAAATTAGGTAAAGACAGACCTCCACTGAGCCGACATTATTGTAATAATGATTTACGTACTCTTGGAATTTTACCTTCCCATATACATGAGGAATCACTTGCTCAATAGTTTTAGAAAAGGTTTTGGGTAAGAAGAGAGGAATACACTGAAAAAGGTATAAAAACCTGGGTAAAACATTCATGTTCACTATATTTTTCCTACCTAAAACAGACACTGGCAAGTATTAATTATGAGAAGGCACTAAACACAAAACAAAGTGTCTCATCTGAGGCTGACCAATGAAAAGGCACAAACAGAAAATCAGTAGGGGCCACGTTACCTGTAACAGTGCAGACCATGGTTATTGAAATGAAAAGAAGAAAAACACCTCTAGTTTTCGCACAGGTCTTACACAATCTTGTCGGCATCTCATGCAGATTGTAGCCACTTCTTCTCCCCCTGTCAGCAAACTAATATTGCAGTTTGGCCGTATACAAGTGTACAGGCCTCAGTCCCTGTTTGTAGAGTGCTGGCATGGCACTCGTGAACTCCACAGGCTGTCTTACCACTTTGGGGCTGTAATTTCAGGTTGTGATTTCAGTTCAGCATTCAACACCATCATCCCTCAGCAGCTGGTCATCAAACTCGATCAACTGGGTCTGAACACCTCACTGTGCAACTGGCTGCTGGACTTCCTGACCGGGAGACCTCAGGCAGTGCGGGTCAGCAGCAACACATCCCACACCATCACTCTGAACACGGGGGCCCCCCAGGAATGTGTGTTGAGCCCCCTCCTCTTCACACTGCTGACCCACGACTGCACACCACTTCACAGCTCAAATCTCATCGTCAAGTTTGCGGATGACACAACCGTGGTGGGTCTCATCAGGAACAATGACGAGACCCACTACAGGAGCGAGATCAGCCGGCTGACCATGTGGTGCGAGAACAATAATCTCCTTTTGAATGTGGAGAAGACGAAGGAGATTGTTGTGGACTTCAGGAGAGTGCACACCCAACACTCCCCTCTGACCATCGATGGTGCTGCTGTGGAGAGGGTGAGCAGCACCAAGTTCCTGGGTGTGCATGTGTCGGAGGATCTCTCCTGGACCACTAACACCGCATCACTGGCCAAGAGGGCTCATCAACGCCTCTACTTTCTCCGCAAGCTTCGAAGAGTCGGAGCAACACCACACATCATGCGCATGTTCTACAGGGGTACGATCGAGAGTGTCCTGTCATGCTGCATCACGGTGTGGTACGGCGCCTGCACAGCGACTTGCCGTAGGTCCCTTCAACGCATCGTGAGAGCAGCGGAGAAGATCATGGGCACCTCTCTCCCACCCCTCCAAGAACTGTACAACACCCGCCTCACCCGGAAAGCCACTAAGATCGTAAGTGACCCCACTCATCCATTACATAGTCTCTTCAGCCTGCTGCCGTCGGGGAGGAGACTGCGCAGTCTTCAGGCCAAGACCAGCCGGCTGAGAGACAGCTTTTTCCACCAGGCTGTCAGGTCACTCAACTCCCTCCCTGCTTTGCCCCCTTTCCCCCTGTTGCCCTCCACTCACACATAAACACAAACTGGACTGTTTCACTTTCCACTCCCGTCTATTCCCTAACCTCCCTAACCTAAGCTGCTGTGAGGATATTGCACTTTATACATACAATACTCTCTGCACAATGATCAACAACTGTATATATTCTTGCTCTGGTCATGGAATTTGCACATATCCATTACTGCTGAATGTTGTCCTGCCACTTTGCACTACAAGTATTTGTTTGTTTACAATTCTACACTTGAATACTTATACTTTGTTATTATATTTCTACACTTGATACTTATACTTTGTTATTATATTTCTTTAATACCTTCTTTTGTGAGGTCAGGGAGTCCAGAGATCAGGTATTTCAGTTCTCAATATGTCTGTGATGTATTGTAGCAATGACAATAAAGCTGACTAAGACTAAGACTAATCTTTGTAGAGCCAAATCATATGATCACTGTAGGTTAGGTCACCCCTATTACGTGCCTCGTGAATCACCAGATCTTTCAGTTGATAACAATAAAAGCACAGGATAACTGGTCATGGTTTTCCTCCATGAGCCGGATTAGGAGCTAAGCTTCGGTGCGCTCTGTCCAATTCCCGCGGTGAAGCGAGCACATCTCTTCCAAAAACACTGACAAGGAGTTGAGTATAAAAAACAGAAGGGCGCGAACCCTCAATAGCTTCAGCCAAACTTACAAGCCGATCATTCTGGAATCTGCTGCGTCCCTCCAGGTGTGCCATCTTGGATTTTAACCACTCATTGTCATTTCAGAGTGCAGAGTACTGGGCCTTGAGCTAGTCCAAATGCTGATCAAAATCAGTGGGCGCTGAAAGAAGACAATTAATGTGTAAATCGTGGTCACACACTGAAAATTGGACACTGCCCAGCTTAGATGACAAACTTTCAAAAGAAGGCTTAAAGCCAACAGACAGCACAGCTCAGTGGTCTTCCAGCAGAAGGCTAATCTCCGCTTTAGTTACAACTGTAGCAAGTGGTGAAGTTTCTCTGTCTCATTTGTATTTACTTTTAGACCTGAACATTTTGCAGGTGACGTGAAAGCGGTAAATACAAAAAATGTTAATAAAGCTGTGATTCCAAGCAAAAAGTGTAAGTTTTGCAAGGCAAAAAATGTCATATTTGTGGAGAATCAGCTATACTTATCATTTACTAGACTGTAACAATGGCACTGAGCAAGTTGGAAGTGGGTCCAGAAGTTCATTCCAAACAGACATCATGTGTCATTTTGGGACAGTTTCCTTTCTTGAATCACTGGAAAGTGAACAGTGTGATTGTGTGGTTGTTTTGGTCACATTTATAAACAGGACAAATAATTTGTTGGAGTTCAGGTACTGTTCCTGAACTCTATACAGTTTAGGAACAGTACCTGAACATCTGTAACAACATCCTCAGATCCAAGTAATCCCCAAGAAGTATCACAACTTAATGGACTGACTGCCAATAATTTACAAAGCAGACTCATATACTCCATGCAAAGGCCCATTTTCTTTTGAATACTGCTTGGATTTTCCTCTGCCATCATCTTCAGAAAAAAAAGTCTCTTTTGTACATGTTATCTCGTGCTTACAATATTTCCTGTGCACATTCAAGACCAGTGACACTTCATATTTAATTCACCCGCATGATATTTACCAGGGGACTTTTCTCAGGACATTTTAGGGTAAAATTATTGTCAAAGCCTTCAGTTGCTGGTAACAAAACTTTTTTTTTCTTTGTTTCTGTCATTCAATAAATGTAGACACTTCAGCTTTTATATCACAGTTAGTGAAATTACGACATATATTACAGCAAGAAAAACAAGTCAGAATTTGTGCTTCTCCTTTATTGTTAGTTACATAGTTTCAGGCATCTGAAAAGGTCTTGTATCAGTTGCTCGTCATAACTCTGTGATCCGGCGGAGGGAACCCACACCTGGTGAGGTTGCTTCCCAGTCGCTGTGCTGCCGGTACTCTCCTGGTTCCAGGAGGTATTGGTGCCCCCTGTAGTTTGGGAGGTCATAGAACACCCATGCACCGTCGGACACCACGCAAGAGTAGATCTCACGCATCTTGTAGGTATTGTACAGTGAAGGACAGTCCTCAGAGCACTCCATCATCTGTCCTCCAAAGTCTGGCCTCTCATATAGCCTCAGCTTCCACGCACTTCCATAAACCTGGAAATGTCATGGCAGAACAGAAAAGCTGTCTGACAGAGTAAGTCCTGATTAGTACTTGGCTATGAGACCACATGGGAACACAAGAAGCTGTGTGTTTCTCCATGTAGAACTGGAGTGTTATGCCAAATCTCAGTGTAGATCAATATCAGACCTGCTGTGGTGAGCTCAACACCTGAGAAAAAGTGGGGTTTTTTGTTGTTGTTTTTTTGCCAGTAAATAGCTGCCTACATTATGATAATGTAATTAAATTGACCTACATGCATGGTTCATATTGTAGGAGTTGGGGGGGGGGTCCCCTACCTGTTTATGAATGAGTCAATCTACCTGAATGCCTTATATGTTGTAGTATTAAATCCAAAGATCTATTAGAGGATACACCATCATTTGGTGGGTTGAACAGGCTGGAATACAGTTTTTTGGTAGCTGCTACAATTTTGCTAAACTTCATGATGCTCCAGTTATTTCCAAAGGTGATGTCGAATTTAAGAAAGGCATAAAGATGACCATTTCTTTCATTTTTTAAAGTAAGTGGAATGGACTAATTAAAACAAATACAGTACATGGGACTACCTTCACGGTAAATTATAACATAGTGAGATTACTTAACAAACAGGAAGCCAATAGCCTCGCCTTCCTCAAGTAAGCTTACAACTAAAACCCAGGCTGACTATTGTAATATGAATTAATTTTACCTTTAGCCTGAAGTTTACATCGGGAAAGTAAACCTTTTTTTGAAATAAAATGAATGATTTAAATTTACAGTATTGAGGGAACCTGCAAATCACAAAATCATTATGTATCAAGTTTATGCTAGTTAAATTTACTGAAAATTTTATTTGTAAATGTACTATTTTAAGGAAAATATCACAATAAGCACCTTGAGTCCATGCCTTCTGTTCAATTATTATTATTATTATTATTATAATCATCATCACTGGAAGTTAATGGTTTAGTGACCACATTTAAAATATCACAATAAATGCCTTGATCAATAGTTCCTGTCTTGAGTATTATTATTATTATGATGATTATTATTATTATTATCTCTAGAAGCTGGCAGGGGTGGTGACCGATCAGTTAAGTGGGCTTGCTTCCAGAGTGGAAGGTTCCTGGTTCAAGGCCAACCCTGCCCACACTCCATGTAATGCAGACCTGCACCAGGAAAGATATCCGGCGTAAAACCGGCACAAAAAAAAAAAAACACCTTGTATCTGCTGTGGCAGCTCAAAGTGAAACAAGGGACAAGCTGAAAGGACATACAGTGCATCCGGAAAGTTCTCACAGTGCTTCACCTTTTCCACATTTTGTTGTGTTACAGCCTTCTTCCAAAATGGATGCAATTCATTTTTCCCTCAAAATTCTGCACACATTACTTCATAATGACAATGTAGAAAAAAGTTGTTTTTTTTCTTTTTGTTTCTTTAGTTATCTTTTTTTTTTTTTGCAAATTTATTAAAAATAATAATAATAAAAAAAACTCAGAAATCTCATGTACGTAAGTATTCACAGCCTTTGCCATGAAGCTCAGAATTGAGCTCAAGTGCATCCTGTTTCCACTGGTCATCCTTGAGATGTTTTTACAGCTTAATTGGAGTCCACCTGGGGTAAATTCAGTTGATTGGCTATGATTTGTTAAGGCACACACCTGTCTACATATAAGGACACACAGTTGACAGTGCACGTCAGAGCACAAACCAAGCACGAAGTCAAAAGAATTGTCTGTAGACCTCTGAGACAGGATTGTCTCGAGACACAAATCTGAAACACTTCTGCTGCTTTGAAGGTCTCAATGAGCACAGTGGCATTCATCATCCATAAATGGATGAAATTCTGATTCACCTGAACTGTTCCAAGAGCTGACCGCCCGTCTAAACTGAGCGATCAGAGGAGAAGGGCCTTAGTCAGGGAGGTGACCAAGAAACTGATGGTCACTCTGTCAGAGCTCCAGCACTCCTCTGTGGAGAGAGGAGACCCTTCCAGAAGGGCAACCATCTGCAGGAATCCACCTATCATGCCTGTATGGTAGAGTGGCTAGATGGAAGCCACTCCTTAGCAAAAGCCACATGGCAGCCCACCTGGAGTTTGCCAAAAGGCACCTGAAGGACTCTTAGCCATAAGAAACAATATTCTCTGGTCTGATGAGA